>NC_091939.1:41844369-42144369 GCF_041260155.1 Ptychodera flava | reverse complement strand
TCTTAGAGTGTGTAGTCATTTATCACTTCTTCTGACAGTTGTTTTTGCCAACGTGGCAGTATTAGTATTAAGATGATATTAAGTAGGGATATTAATATACAGATTAGGCAATCATAATGAGCAAAATGTTGTATGTCATTGGCTTAAGGCTTTGTTCGTGTGCAAAAGTACTTCTGATTGGCGGAGAAGTCATACTTAAGCCAGTGTTTTGTGTGATTTTGTTGAGTTAGCATCGGGCGCTACTCCACGCACAGGGGAAGGATGCTGTTATGCCCAGCAGTAGTAGCAGAGATCTCTAAGCCCTGGACTTAGAGTTTTGTAAGCAGATAGACGGAGTTGCTGATAGAACGGAGTTGCTGTATGAGTACGAGACATCTCAGACGTCTCGGCGGCAAGGCTTGCAGATATCCTGAGCAGCTGCTGACTTAGCCTCGAGGGGCTTCAGCATTGATCCAGCGGCCAGTGTGCCGACAGCCAACCCCACTGAGACCAGATTCCTGTTAAGCGAGCTGAGGGGTAAGTCCAGTTAAGGACTTGGTTAACGGCTGTATGCTGCTCGTTCCTGTTCCCAGAGTATCACCGTAAACTCTGGTGTTGCTGCTGTAGCCTTGCCAGACTGTCTTAACAGACAGTTCGTTCCAGTACTCCGTTGCTGTCAATAGTTCCAGTGGGCATACTTGGCATTCCAGACATTCATTCCCTGCTGAGTGGAGCTACGTACGATCCTGAGTAAAGTAAGCAGAGAGTTTAGAGAGCAGAGAGTTTAGCAGTAAAGCTGTTGCTTTAGTTCCAGTAAGCTGTTGCTGTAGTTCCTGTCGAATGCTGTATTTAACCATTAAAGAATATAAGCCGAATGGCAGAGAGCTGTAATACACGACTCCCAGTGTTTTATTGGCCTGGGTTGGGCCGTTAACCCCAGCAGAACTTCGCCGGCAGGTACCATTAAGTCAGAATCCCTTACGGGGCCTCTAAGCAGTGTAGTATTACTCTGGCCAGCTACCACTTTCCTGTTAAGAGATACTCACTGTGTTAAGCCCTGTACGAACCCGACTCACGACACAAAGGCCAGAAACAGAGAAAGTTGTCGCATAAGCATTCACAATACCAACTGTACACACATTGAGTATGTTCAATACATGCTGTTTACATAGGGCTATTTCATTACGCTGTAAGAAGATGAAGAGATAACTGCAATTGATACAGAGAACAAAAAAGACTGAAAGAAATAGCCATGAGATACAGATGATTGGGTTCATGTCACTCATTTAGGAAAATGACTAAAACTTGACTGGATGGATAACGTAAATAGTATTACAAGTAAATTGTCTCATCATGGATTGCATCTACCAATCCTGCATGTTTCAGTCAATTAAATATATTTAACATATCACTTTTGTTCTTTTACTTTGTTTAATGAACAAAAGCACATTCCTTTTTGCACAAGTGCACCTAAAAAGATTATGAAATCCAAGTGTGTATGCAAATCCTCATGACATTTTGCCAACATTCTTATACATAAACCCGTGGCCACTTTAGTGTTGATCAAGCCTGTCTGGTGCAAGCAGAAATTATGTTTGTATAAACGAAACAAAGTGGTGGTCGGTGTAATAAATGTAAGGTTCACTATCGGCACCCCACTGTTAGGATTGAGATAACGTTCTACTAAAATGTCTCGCCTGCCCAATTCAGATCGATGACAACACTGCACTGTAGACACGCTGTAGGCCTAAGTCTGCACTCCGACAATGAACATCAATAGCAAAGGTCGCGAATATCATACGGGAAAATCCTTCAGTAAGGACGTGGGCAGCTTGATTGTTCAAAATATAAGACATTGTGGTGGCAATTTGGCATCTAGCGAGGTACCACGAGGAGCTACAAAAAACAAGCAAGCGACCGTTTTAAGATAAGCGTGGAGGGAGCCAGAAAAGTTTGGAAGAGATATACATGTATCAGGACAGGTTCCCTTCAACCGGGATGAGAAAAGTGTCGTTCATGGTTACACACATGTGAATACATGTACATGTAAAACGCTACCCCGACTGTACTTTACTCTTACCTTTCCGTACCAAGTGAAATTGGAGTACGTTTATTCACGGTTTTTAGGAAAGAAACATGGCTTAGTGCAAGTGAATGTTTATTTCGAAATTTTGCAGTCAAGACGTTTCAAAGTGGCATTTTCTCAATTCCCTAGTCTGAACAAAGTCTGAACACGACACTTACGATACATGCTATAGTATCGTTGGTATTCATTCACTGCAATATTGAAATCAGCACAAAATGTGTGATGTTCTGTAACACTGACTGCATTTGAAACACATGAGTTTTACCTGAAACTAAATACTGATAGGGTAAATGCTGTGGTCAACATCATTTGTATACATTGTATTCTATAATCACTCCGTAATTTCAGGCTAATCGGCGTGTCCATGGGGTACCGATAGTAGGATCATTATCACCACTGATACAGAGTAAAGTAACCGTTTTATCACCCTTCTGCAGACAAAATTTCTGCTTGCACCAGACAGGCTTGATCAACACTAAAGTGGCCACGGGTGTTATACATACCTTCCGAACCAGTTGACCCCATTGGTTATTTATTTTTATTTTTAGACTTCTTTCCAGAATCTTGTCACCCTACAATACACACAAAACATATACTGTACCTTTACTAAATTTCGTGTCTAGAAATATCATGCTGTGTTATTTGACCAAATGCACATTTTGGCACACTTCTAAAAATATCTGACATAGGCCATCCCTCAGGACCTGTCAACCAAAGTTAAGAACAACTGTGCCAGCATTTTCAGGGGACAATTTTTTTTAAATAAAAATATTTTGCCAAAATGTGAAAAAGTCTGAGACTGAGGATATCTCTTGGAATTTGCATACCAAATTTAAAAGCAATAGGATCAGACATTTCAGAGAAATAATTTTTGACAAAAAATAATAAAAATTACACTGATTATACAAATATGCCTACTTTGCAGTACTTGTTTAAATCTTATTCATGTCATCAATATGGACCTACATACTATATAAGAATATAATGCACACAGTATTTACAAGTATTTTGGTGCCTCAGACACAAACATAAGAAGTCTGCAAACAGTGGTAACTACGATCTTTGTCGTCTTCATTATTGCGTACATACTATAGATTACCCTGATGTTACCCTTAATTAAAATTGTATTTTCATGTTTTTATGTAAATGAGAAAAAGCACTCAATATTTATATCAACTTGAAGTTCTGTAATATCGCAATAAAGTGTAATAAAATACACTCTCAATAATATTCTATTACCATTTTCGAGTACCAGTTTCTGTTTGTAAGATTTCAAATAAGTCAACTGGCCATTCATTTTACCCGCAGATAGGTATATCAGTTTTTATGCAAACATAAACAAGGAACTACTTTCTTTTTGTAAATGATGTCTACTAAGCTTTTTATTATAATCAGCGAATCATACTGTTCATAGACCATAAGGATACATTACTTAAAAGTTCTATTTTTCACAGAGATCAATTATTTGAGAAATATATTTTATCACAAGTGCATTTTGAAGCTTGAAAATATACAATTAAATACTTGCTGCTTTCACATTGTTTTATCGCTGATTCCTCTTCAGACCCAATGCCAAATATCTGAAGATCTGACCTACTTGACCTCACTTTGCATAATAATAGAGTGCATCCCTTGACCAGTCACCAACATTCTAACCAGGATTCTCTGCGAGGGCCGGGTTTATGAGGGGCAGCCCACCCCTGTGTTCCAAATATTAACCACAGTTATTTCAGTGCTGCTACTTACCTGAGTTTCCTATGGTAATCTTTGAAGCCAATAGTCATACAAAATTTCCTCAGAGACATCAATGTTCCTCAGCGCAAACAGAACAAGGAATGATCTGCTATTAAATTCAATGACTCTCATTGTTGCATTAGCTTCTTTCCTGTCATGGTTTACAAGACAGTCAAGTTGTAGACCTGGTAAGGGTGGTTTTGTGACATCAAAGCTAGAAAAACTGACAAGATCAGTTGTCTTCAAATGTGTTCAAAACCACTTTGGGCCCAATTTGTTTCTTGTGAGTACATGTTTCATGTAATAGCAGTGAAGATCACCTACAATCAAACTCTCCTGTATTGATTTAAATGTAGTAAATATTCACCTTGTCCAACTATTTTGTATAGTTAACACAAATAAATGCTCTTGCTTAGTTTGCTTTTACCTGTGTGTATAGATTTTACCCTATTTTGTGTTTAATAATTTATGCTAATTAGAAGCCGGTGATGTTAGTCTTTAATGTGGTTCACCTCAGAATCTGTTGCTTTCTGAAGCTACTCTGAGCCAACCTGGTCTTTGTTCTCATGAAAACTTAAGTGTGAACACTTCCACTGTACAAAATAAATTTCAGGTCAAATAACTGTTCATGCACTTAAATGCTACATATGAAATAATAAATGTATACTAGTTTAAATATAATTACTGTATTAACTGGCTTCACATTACATCAATACAACTGAACATAATTATTAACTGGATAAGATTTACCAACTTGCCACCATTTTCTACCTTTATTAGAAAAGAAATAGCGAAACACACTGGCTTCTTCATCTTCTCGCTTCTCTCCCTCTTTTGTAGCTATCAAATTGCCTGGATACTGGAGGACAATTTTTTTCTGTTGGAAAAACACCCTACCATCCTGAAATATGCGTAGTTCATTTTTTTCACTTTACATTCTAATATCTTTATCTGAATGTTATGACATGTACCCGTTAGTTAATTAGTTAGTTAATTTGTTGTAGAAGTTAATTGTTAAAGAATATACAGATAACTTTCATTACAAAACAGTTTCTTTATTATTCTATCTGAATTGTATAGTTGTATATCAGCAAGAAGTTGTCGATTCACAATACGTGTGTAGCAGCTGACAATGATAGTAACTATGTGTACTTACAAATTTGTAATAAAGTTGAAGTGATCCTTTGATTGTAAAGATTCATGTATTTTACTAGAGAGTGATACACAGCCTACATGGGAACATCACATGTATGAATAAAGAATTCTAACAATAAAGATTATTGCCTGAATTTGAGCGATTGGTGTGTAAATGAACATATCTGGTGACATGCGACAGAGGAAATGACCATCAAGTAATAATCTGAACAGTTTTTAGCCTATCAACAATAAAGAGATGTAGTCATTTTGGAACCATTGTGATAACTACTATACTAAATTGTATTATAGTACTTTATGGGTGTATTTCACTCAATAATATTTTCTACATGTTGTGGTCGTACTGGTCATTGGTTGAAACAAAGAGTGAAATGTTTTGTTCTGAAACATTCTGTTACATGAAAAATGAAAATTCGCTTCACTGTATGAAATCGGGCGTTTACACTTCCGGTTTAGCAACGGTTTGTCAGCGGTTCGTCACCGGTTCAATGGCTGATCCGACTGGACCGGAAGAGAACCGTCGGTTGTTTACTTACCAGTACGTTACTTAACCGTCAGCTTATCCGCTTTGTAGGCCGACGTATACGACATGGCTTAAATGTCCTTTAACCGGCATGGTTAAGCCCAACTTATACATCAGTTAGGGCCACGTCGGTAACGTTGAATCAAATACTCGTAACCCGTTCACAACCTCAAAATTCTGCCGAAACTTTTGTAAAACTGCAGTACTTGCTAGCATAACGTCATTACCACTGATACCAGTTGTGTAACATAAGCTAGGTATCCGTATCTGTGCGTGTGATTTTTACTGGGATTTACAGGACATGGTTCATGATTGCATTATCAATGGAGGTATGCTACCTCCATGCTACCTCCACGCTGCATTAATGTAGAGAGTGGCAGCGAGACCTGACTTCTACTGTAGCCTATATTCGCTAAAAGAGTGAGCTTATCTAGGCATGGATGTCTATTTTTTACATCCATGATGTAGGCCTGTTTGTGGAGGGACAGTGTGTAGGCCTACGTTTCGAGTATTCTTCAACCAACGGAACGGCTATATGCCGTGAAACACACACGTTTCATAAATTACAACATTTAATGTTTGTCAGTCAGGCAGTCTGTAAAAGAAATCTTACACTGCATACCAAACGTCGGTTTCGAAACTATCGGGAATCGAGCGCAGTCTTATATAGAGCGCTCAATCTGGGGGAAAGCTTTATGACCACAAATGTAGTCGACTTATCACTTCAGACTAACAGGATTAATGTGAAAAAGCAAAAAAGCAAACAACGCTACCAGGCGGCAACCGGTAACCAGCTAATTTCATATGCATTTATGCAAGGAATGCCGTGACGCGGTTCAGCTTTGATGCAAAGGGGCAAATAAAAAGCTGTCACTCATGGATCATGTGAGTGATTATTTACTTCGATCATAGACGTGTTTTTAGAGGGTCTATGCTTCGATGCGAAGACAAGTATCAGTGACAAGCGTAATATACAGTATGGCCACATGGTTCGTTGTCCACACGTGCAGCCTCAGCTTGATCTGTCGAAGGTGATTAAATATGTGTCTGATTAGCCTTAGCTATCAAGTGTTGGCACGCACAAAACACAAAGCTTTCAGATGATCACACCACAGATCCAATTTAAATGCTGGGAAAATGCCAGGTACGCAACAAATGTGCATGAGTTAGGTATATAGACTGGTCCGCAGCACAAAATCTCATGAACCAAACTGCAGGGACTGACGCAAAATTTATCTCTTTACTAATTCTGTCAACAAAAAAACACATTGATTACACAACAAACAAGGATGAGCGCAACAAATCTCTAAACCGAAGCAATCCGGTTGTTTCGTATCAAAGGCATTTTTCGTTCGGATGTAAAATTTTCGAAAAACTGACGCCAAATTTCTCTCCCTACTTGTGCTGTCAATATTAAAACACATTGATTGCACAGCAAACAAGATAAAAGCGACACACCTAATAACTGAAGCAACCCATTTAAATTCTCTAAATGCAACTTTATTTCGTAATTCACAACACTTTGTAAAATTGTGTTAGTCTTTTGTAAACATGGAGTTTTTACAAATCCCTGTTTCAGATTTTCGACTATTCATCAAAGTTTGGGTTGACGTTATGATTGGGAAATGAATCGGATAAGCATGAAGACATGCGTTTACGGTAGTTCTCTTTTTGGAGGAGGTGATTGCCCTGTATGGCCATTTACTCGGTTTAAGATAAACATAGGAGGTGGAGCATGCAGACATATTTGCAATCGGAACTGCCGATTCTTTATTTTGTTTTGATAGTCCTATAGAATATAGTTGCATTTGCCAGGTCGGTGCCATTAACTTTACCGAAGCGACATAGCCATTCAGTCGCCCGAGATATAGTCTTAAACTGCAGAACTTGCAATTGTTTCTTTCGACTTGCTGATTCCTGCTTCTTCAAGGGCACGTGTGACAACGTAATTGTGGGATGAGCTACTACTAGCCCTGCGTACGATGCTGTGTGTTCCGCTACAGCTAACCGCCCCGCTGTGGTGAGCGGGGCGGTTAGCTGTAGCGGAACACACAGCATCGTACGCAGGGCTAAGCTACTACAAGATCGTGTTGAAATTTTGCATCAATGGCGACGTCATGACTCAAATTCTGAAAAAAACCCGCAAAATACCTTTGCTCAAAACCCTATGGCTTGCCTACGAACCTGACCTAGTCCGACAAAGCTGCACGAAAACAACGTTTTCAACGCCAGCTTTTTCATTTACCCGTGATAACCAAGCCTTGCCATTCCGGGAACGTTACTCGGTTGATCTTCGGCATTGTTCGGCAATGGTCGGTTACCCATAGCTACAGGGTATCATTCATACTCGGATAGACACGATTCAACCGTCGGGGAAATCGGATGGGGATCGTGACATCGTCATCGTCGCTTGCATCAATGACGGCATCGGAAGATATTTCAATTCACAAAAGGTGAAACAGCCCAAACTGCGGTCAAATTTAATAAGTAGCCATAACTGTCAATTTTACTTGTGGTCAGCTAATCATAAGCTTGCCGCACCGGACGTTGTCAGTTCTTTTCCGCGCTGGCTTTGCTCCGAGTCATCTATTTTGCATTGGTCGATCTCTCATTCACATTTTGGAAATGGCATTGTCACTGTGTCAATCGTTCAAGAAGAGCAAGCTTTGAAATGCGAACACTGACTGCAAAATTAAAATATGATCATGGAGGTAACTGCGCGATACGATATTAAATTGTTCAGTACAAAAGACACTGACGTGCGGATAAAGAAACAACGACGGACGTGAAAACTTGAGTAAGTGGAGATTTTTTGGCTATCGGATATGTTGTCGAGTTGATTAATCAGATATCGGCACATGCAAACGGTATCGGGCTCGATACGCTAACAAACCCCTTGAGTGAACACTACATACGTACTGCCGGAATCAGTAGGAGGGCTTCGTATCTTGGCTAATCTAAAACAGGCAAAACATTTACACTGTAAAGAAGTACCGGGTCGTTTGTTTAAAACACGTATTACCACCCGACAAAATCGCTACATTTACGAATCTCTGAGTAGTTTCCTAGTCTACCCATCATGGAAAGGAACTGGCGAGTGAACAAAAGAGATAATCGATCTGGAACAAGCCTTTGTTTATCAGCTAATCCAATTAATGAGGATCAGTTAGCACCTCCCGGCAACTGAAAGAAACCGTACTTGACAGTCCGACGTCATAGACTAACCTGCCATCACACTAATTTATGTGAATACACAAACTGCCAGGTAGACGGTTCATTTTCTGGCGGAAACGTACTTTTTTCATGAAATTTGAAATAATTGTGACATTAGCCGTCTCCGCAATGCGATTTTCACATCGTAGAAATTTGGATAGGAATCCTAACTGATAAGGCACAAAAGTAGTTTTAAGGGGTACACCCACCTTCCTTGAGTGATTTTGGTCATTTTTTGTTTTATGATAAATTTTGAATCCGTGTAATATATAGCCTTTGAGTGGACGATAAGTTTGAAATCATAACATACTCGGAAATGTGTTAGATTTAACAAAAATGAACATTGAGCCAGTTCGCGTGCCATCGTTTATCTTATGTCTTAAGGTAGATAAATACTAAATTGGTCATTTTTCTGTCAAATTTTCGAAATTCTCAGAGAATACGCCTTGAAATCAAGGCCATCATTGAGCTGAGTCGCTCATTCATAATAAGTAATTGTTTCCGTGTAATACACGATTTTTAAAATTCAAAACATATGCACGTGGCTATCCCGGTCAAATCGGGGAGCTTTTGTAAACATTGTGGACACATTTGCATTCCTATTTGCATAATTCCCCTTGAATGACACAGCGTTGCGTAATTTACATAGTGACGTTGTTGGGCTTCTCCAAAACCCATGATCACTCCCACCTGTCACAATAAACCGTAACAATAATGTTTGTTGAAGCACCGTCCCTCCACCCAGGAGGGACGGTGGTTGAAGCCTAGTCCAATAAGTCAGTTTTCGACATACGGAAGTGTCTCCGCTCAAAACGCATTGCGGCCAAAAACTACCTGTTTTACTGGTATGTTTCACGTCTAAGCTTATCCATACCCGATAAGAGACAACTGTTCTCCATCCAACTTAATATTACGACCTCAAAACCCCAAAATACGTCCAATTCTGTTAACATTTTACATGTGAGTCGACATGCAACAAGTTCCACACTCAAAATTCTTCGATCCTGCTCTGAATGAATTAGGGTCGAAAAACTACCAAAAACCACGACTTTTTCTGGTATATTATGTCGTCAATACAATGTCTGACATTCAAAAACTGTTCCCAGAATCCCAACCTATGATGCAGAACACCAAATTATTATGTCCGTTTCTGAATATATTTAGCATATCTGCTCAAGTCCGACATCCAAAATTGTACCTACTCCGGACTAATTGGAGCCGAAAAAAACGAACATCTTTTTCTGATGCAGTGATTGTGTTTTACACATCGGTCAACCATGGTCAAACTCGGTAAACTTCGCGTTGTAAGCTTATGCACCTTCCTCAATGCATCTGAACGTAATCACGGTGAATAAAGATTACGTTCACGTACCTCACCAAGGGTTTCAGTGTCGTTTTATTTTGGAAATGGTTGCGATGTCATACAATTTGACAGTCGATCGGGCGACATCCCCCACGAACTCTTTTGAACTCCCCCGGATTGTACGCGAAAAAATATGCCGACCGCTCCTCAGACCCTATCGGCAAACGTTGCCAGGGTATTCGTCGATTGTTTTACATTACGTTCGAATGACCTTGCTTTGGTTTGGAATCTCCACCCTCTGACCGGAGCTCAGAGCAATTCAAAAACCTGTTTGTTGAAGGCACGATAAAGTTGCTGCGCTACTTGCCAAATACGGAAACATCAGTCGGTACCCTCCAAACTTCATATGATAACCCTAATTATACAAGTAAGTTTAGGCTATACCTCGAAAATACCGATAGTTGTGGTTGGAGGATGAACTAGCCGGTTTGCGGTGCTTGACGGTTCTAGTCATTTATTAGATTACTTCTCACAACTTGTGAACAATAAACATTAGTCCGATGTATCTGGGGAACGTAGGCAAGCTTATATTATGAATTAGGACACGTCCGATCTCAGTAATGACTCATCGTCATTTTTTTGCCTGGTAAAGCCATTAGCTCTGGCGACGTGCCGAAACGAAGGCTCCAAAAATCGGTAGTTTTCCGTGATTTATTTTATTTATTTATTTTATTTTCTCGGAACTTTTTTTTTGAACAATGTCATTCCCGATCGACATTATCACTAGGTAATAAAATATGCCTGCGTTTAGGTTAATGCACGTTTAATTATCAAATACCGTCGCGTCGAAGTAACAAAACAGGTTTTTTGCGTTTTTTCTCGAATTGACGTGGTCTCTATGCAAAGTATAGTCTGACATTCAAACTGACCCCGTCTCAATCAAACTTGGCCTACTTCGAAAATCCAAAAATTACGTCTTTTTCTGATAACACTTTACATCTTCGTCTGCACCTAATGAAGTCCGACATTCAAAATCGATCCGCTCCGAACTAATTGCGACTGACGATAAAAATGTCAGATGACTTTTATGTCTGCATATGCCCAGTGCAGTCTGGCAATCAAAACTGTTCCCGCTTTATACTGTACGGTTTAAAGCATGCAATGAACATTACGTTCCTGTACGTCACCAAAGTTTTCTGCCTTTTTTGTGAGAATGGTTGCGACGTCTTTTTGTTTCGACAGTTGAGCGAGCAACATGCCTCTCAGTAGAAATTAGAAATAATATGCCAATAGTTCGAACTTTAAAGCGACAAAATATCGCACCGGTGTCTGCTCTGCCCGGTTTGGAAAAGCTTATCGTTATGTAAATTCTATGCGGGTAAAGAGGGAACGTGATACGGGTAACGCACGTAAAGTTTTGCTATATTACATTAGAATGATGCTGTGATTTACAATGTAAACACATGTTGACCTAGCATTTGTTTTCAATTTGTACCGCGCTCTTATAGAGCAGACCACGGTCCCTCTATCACGAACAGTTATATAGAGCAGACATAATTTGTCATTGGCGGACTGCTTATGAAATGAGTCGAAGTCCAGGGTCGAAGTAAATCTCGATTGAAAAGTATGCGATATTTCACAGCACAAATTCATGTCAGTATAGCTTGAAAACGATATTGAATAAGGTAATTATACACTTATGCAATAAATTTAAAGAAACCAAAATAGAAAATAATAGAATTATTTCCATGAACTTGAAAAAACTTAAACAACCACGAAAGTGCTTTTTTCGAATCACCAACTGCTTTTTCCTGTTTATAAACTCAATCACGCGGACAAACAGCGTGCTGCTGGGTTGTCTATCATCGTTATTATAGTAGTTCAACGGCCAGTCGCCACCGAAGAACGACGAATGCTCGATTCAACATATCAGAAAACGCGATATTCAACTGTTTGACTGAAGTTCACGTATTTCTTTACTTGTACAAGACTCGAACCTCACGATTTTAGAATGACGCATTCAGTTATAAGCAGTGTGCGAAATTAACGTCGGTCCGACGGTCCGAGACCGACAGATTTCTCGTCGGGCCGAAGGTTTTTGGCAACATGTCGGTCCTTATGACCGACTGAAATTTGGAATAAATGATGAAAATTTCTCCGTCAAGACCTGTATCAGATGCAGATGATGACTGACTCTGAATCATGCGATTCAGACTTGAATGTCATGCACCTATCAATGTTTTCCACCGTGGGAGTGCGGGGCAACAGGGGATATTGATCGCACTTCGTGTCCTGGTAGTGGGGAATTTGATCTCTATGGTACACCAGACCGGGGGTGGTGGGAGTTGACAATGTCGCAACATAGTAATTTTTTGTCTTGCGACTTTTTACATTTACAAAAAGTCTAACCCCTCCGATCGACGCGCATAGCACGGTGCAACTGATTACATTCAGATCAGTATGAATTACGTCCGTGCATGCAGATTCTAGCAATGATGGAATGGATTGATTTTGGTGCAACAATGTGACACAATATTATAATAATACTCATCTAGAGAGTGTAACCCTGGTAATGTTAGCATATCTGTGTCATATGATAACAACACCCAGTACTACTTCAATAGTTCCACACTTTAAGTGTTCGGAATTTACATGTACACAAATGTACATAATACAGCCCTTCGTTTTATCAAACTGACTCTATTTTCTTTGCTTTGATTTTCATTGAAGCGTTAAAAACATAAACGGTTCACAGAAGAGTTTAAGACAAAAACCTACTACGAGAACAGTGCTGTTGACTAAACATATTTGGTTTTGAACATGGAGGTATTTTTTACCTCAAGTTTTGAACAAGGACTAGATGTTACACGACAGCCCAATTGCACTACCTGCAGTCGACAGTCAAGTTCAAGTTTCGCTGCGTTTGTTTGTGGACCGCTAGAACATCTTGCTCGCTTGTTGGTTTTAACATAGAAATACCTGATGAAGACATATCGTGATAACAAGTGTGCATTTTATAAAACAGAGCGACCTTATCATTAACAGTTTTGTCGAGTTGCACTGTCTGTCGTGTATACTCTCAGAGGCCGAGAGTAGGGCTTCAAATTGTTTCGATGTATACCGTTTTACGACAGGCAGCAAAACTCAGCGTCATCATGGACTGTAGGCCTAAATGTCGCAAAAATTACGTCTTTTAAGATTTTACGGTATCATTAACTGATTGTGTCGATGGTTTTCAGCAGTATCGAGGTCTGTCAAACTTTTCAGAGTCATTTTAATAACTTTACGTCACTGTTCTTATTAATATGCAAAAATTAATATTTGTCCGCATTTTTAGAATTGAAATTGCGCATGCAAAATCGACGAAAACAAATCTTAGTAGGCGACTGCTAGTGTAACAATGAATAATAAAAGGCATATTCAGGACTCAGAGTACAACCTGCAAAAACGGCCATGTGTGCAACATTGATAAAATTGTCCGCATTTCAAGCTGTGTGTCCGATGTCGCGCGCGTACAGCTATATTTAGGAACAAACGTGTAACCGTGAACAGCGCTATTGTACACAGCAATGTAGAGAACACCATTCCCCATAGAAAGTTACGATAGAAAAAATTTCTCACTATCATCAGCCACATGTAGCCATGCCAGTGCATGAGCCTGTATTCCCCGGCCCTGGGTGTTTGACATCATTTTATAGTCCGAGAGTAGGGGATTTGACATGGCTAGGAAAAATGTCAAATTCTCCTGTTAGTCCGTTGTCTCCCCCCCCCCCCCCCCCCCCGGTGATGGAAAACATTGATAAATGTGTGCGCATGACCTTGAGGAAGATGAGGGCTGTGATCTTTTTCAGATTCCTGATCATGTAGATGAATATTTCATGATCATTCATTTACACTATTCTGCAATCTATGTGAAAAATAGTCCTTTGGAGTGAATACTTACTGACTCTATTGATAAAAGGATATGAAAAATTAAATATTACAACATTCAAAAGCATAGTATCGGTGGAGAAGTTGACTTTAATGGTCGTTAACAACTGCATTTATTGAGGACCGGCAGTTTTCTGTAAGGACCTGAAGCTTTGGCTTGGTGCAGGTCCTTATGACCTGAAGCTATTTTCTCTTAATTTTTTACATGCCTTTCACAAAAGTAATATAATTATTTCTGTTCAAGGGCGACACGCTTCCTCCATCGATAGTAGTCGATCGCGACCTTTCACAGGTAGCTTGTAACTGCGACGTTGTTGATTTTTTACATGATTCCCATATTCAATATGTTTTAATTTGTGATTTACGCATAGAAATACCTGATGAAGAATTAGTCGATGTCGGGACCTCAAAATAATACTCTAATTAATGGGTGACCATCCTTTGAAGCAGTCTCTTCTACCGCCATGCACTTGATTGACCTTTCTATTTTATATCGGTGGCGTTATTTTCTTATTTACTTCGACGATTTTGAATTTCAATCGTATTTTGTGATACAATCATGTAGCGTTCAACAGTAATATTGGTCAGTACAAACTGAGTACGCTGGGTTTTTAACGCCCAATTTGGCAATAAAGTGAATACGTTTGTCCATTGACGCACATGCATAAATTTCAGCCTTGAGACAGGAAAGTGAACATCCGCGTGGTCCGACAAACGAAACTAGCTATGAATGGCCACGACGTCGATGGCTCCTGAAATCTTTATCACATGATAGATGTTCTAACAACTACTAACCGCGATTTGTTATCATAAACAGTAGAGTGGGCTCCCTCTACTGTCTATAGTTGAATTGCGTTAATTTGGGCATCTTTAGAGGGGACGGTGAGAGGGTAATAGAACCAAACTCATGATCTGTGACACAATTTTGTTTACTTTACTATTTTACCATGGGTTTGGTTTGTGTTGATCTGGTTGGTTAGCCGTCCCAGGGCCTGGGAACAGTAGCTGCAGGCTTGTCAAACACTAACTGGTGTCATCAACAGATTAGTCAATTAGGGCTACTTATCTAACCGGTACACTGTGCCAAAAGTGAGAAATCCATTGAGGATTCTTCTGTATATTGTTCTGGATACTTCAAGAATCCACCAGAATACTAAAATATACATTATGTATGCCAGTGGATTCTGGTGGTCAATGGATTCTGTCGGATACGGAACAGAATCCATTGCTTAATCCATTGCAGGATTCTGCTGGATTCACGTGTTATCCATTATATATGTATTTCAGGATACTACTGGATTCTCTAATTTATAGAGAATCAAGGGACCAGTACTTTTGGCTTGATTGATTACATAATAATGGAAGGGACGCATATATCCATACTTATTATTCACCAATTTTTACATAATTATCCAACACTGGCTTCGGGGGACCTGGGGTGTGGGGGTGGGTCCTCAAATAACAGTAATGCTTTGTAGCTTTTGACTCATGTATTTCTACTCATACAGGCATCACATACACTATATATATATATAATATATATATATATTATATATATGTGTGTGTGTGTGTGTGTGTGTGTGTGTGTGTATAGCAATGAGTATTCTTTTTACAAGTGAAGACACCAATGTAATGATGCTTTCTACAGCAAAATAGAGTACAGATTGCATCTGAAAACTATACTGCAATTTAGATACACAAATCCAAGATCACTGTAAATGATTCTTCTTTATTCCAAACGAATGTGTAAATGTTAGTAAAATAAATAAAAATACAGACAAAAAACATTCAGAACAATTTTCCTGAGACACATTCAAAGTTATCTTCAATACTGTAAAAAAAGAATTTCCATAGCCTTGATAACTCTAATATCAATTAATGCAGTCACTTTTAAATATGCCTGAGCCTAACAGGGAGAAATATGGTTCATCAGAACAATTTGATATCTTACCATTATCATCCCTATTGACCTGTATACAAAATTTTGAAGCAATCTGTTGACCTGTTTCAGAGAAATTATTTTAAACAAAACAGGAAATAACCCAAAATACAACAAGCAACTAAAAATCAGCTCAATTAAACCCATATGACAATTTTAAATTATAATAGAATTCATTGTTTCACGGCCTGATCTGTGAAAATAAAACACAGTGAATCATGTGTCCCAAACAGCAAAATAGTGAAATTAAATCCTGGTGAAAATTAATGCTCTTTACAGTATGCTGTAAATTTTGGCATACGTTAAAAGATATACATGTGTAGTATTCCTAAGTTTTGTACAGTAAGTTTGTGTCAATTGAGATGTGTCAGCTAATGACTGTGTAATTCACCAAATTACAAGATCAACTATGTGTACCTTAAATATAGGAATAAAAAATCATTTCAAGAGTTTCTTGATTGAATATGAAGCACTCAAGCTATCTACACAGCAAGAAAAGGCAGACACATGCCTGTAACAGAGGATAATCATTACCTGTAACAGGCCCAGAGAAATAACCTTTTTGCAAGACCAGTAAAAACCTGTCAAATTTTAGGGTTGTGTAAATTCTGATTCATGGTGGTACAGGATTGTATACAATGCTGTAAATTCTGACTGTATCAAGACCTATAATTGCAGCACTGAACCACCGGTGTGCGTACAGTGGTGTGTCAGCTACAGGGCCTGAAAATTTGGATGGATTTCAGGGTGTAAATTTGTTGTAAAAATTGGCAAATTTTGATGATTGAAGCAGAAAGAAATGTTATTGTTTGAACACTGAAAAATTTCAGACCCTGTTAGAGATCAGTGTTCACAGCACTGTGTACAGGTGCTGTAATTGGTAGAAATACAGCCATGTGTTTACAGTACTTGATACAGACATGTGCATCAGCCCCTGATAGAACTCCTTCTGTATTTGCTGACACAGACCTGTAACACAGTTTGTATCAGGGCCTGTGCAGGGAATGTCACAGGGTGAATTTTTTTGTAGTGTATGTTTAATTAACTCTTACTTATCACATACATGTATGTGCACTGTTAAATTGTAGCTTTTGTTCAGTTCATCAAAATCTAAAAAGTAGGAAAAATTGCTCTGAAAAACACAATATTGCATATCTCAGGACAAACTGATTACTGCTTCAATTATATTATCCTAAGAGACCTGCATTTAAAATTTCAAAGCAATCTGACAAGCAATTTCAGAGAAATTTTTGGACAAGAAATAGAAAAATACCATCAGTAACACGGTGTGGCTCACATTTGTTTCAGCATGTTTAAACACTGTAACTGCACCTTGATAAATTCTTGAGGGCACAAATCCAGATACGTCAAAGTGACAATTTCAGCAGTACTTCAAAGATGTACTTGTGAAGTATTTGTAAGTTATGCCTTGGTTATACTAAACTTTTCTTGGTGTAACTGACCTGTGCCAGCTAATGACTTTATATTTCACTGAACTTACAACACCAGCTCTGTGTACTACTTTTCAAGTAAAGCAATTAAAATTGAGAACAAATCAGTTGTTGACCAACAGAGGGATGATGGATAATTACTCAGAAAAGCTATGCATCACTGTTCTGTCTCACACAATTGTCACTGAACTGTTTTTATCAGGTGGTCTCTCACTGGCTCTGCCATACTTCCTCTGCAGTATGTAGTGTCTTGAATTAGAGTCATTAAGCATTCGCTGATTGAGTGTGTCTATCCTATCAAAACGTTTAGTTTGTCAGATCGCCAAGAAGGCCTGGAGGCAATTATCCTTCCATCTGGTGGGACCTCCCTCATCAGACATCAGGTCTGCAGTTACATCATTCCAGAAACCCTTCTCATCTGCATTGATCACTGCACTTCTCCTCTTTAAAATCTGTAGGTAGAAATGATAAATGATGGTTATTTAAAATAATGCAAAGAGTGAGATAAATGATGGCATAATACTTACAGTCACTGCCATAACTAACAATATGGTACATTTGATATTTTAAGATCAACTCTGGTATCATGACTTATTACTGATTTGAACATATTATGTTGCCTTCCATTCCACCTATGCTTAGGAACATAGGGAAATTCATGTATCATTTTAACATTGGCATCCTTGTCCAAAGACCTTTGAGCACATCAGAATGGAACTGTCAATTTACATAACCCTCAACTAAAGTAGTCTTGCTTTGTTAAATTTTATTTGAACCCATTAGTACATTTGTACAATTATTGTGACAAAATTGTTGACTCTGTATATCTAATAGTGCTAACTATGCAAAGACCCCAACCCATACTACAAATATCCCATGATTCATTCTGATTTGTACCAACAGAGATTCCCTAGTCAAGCCAGGCATAGCTCACATGTGTAGAGAAAACTGTAGACTACTAAAAATAAAAATTTTGAAAAAATGCTTTGAAGGAGACTCATTGTCAATAACCATTTCAAATGATTTTTCAATATCATGCATTATTTAGAGTACATATAACACAATGGGAACTAATTTGGGATAATTGGATGAAGTAATGTCGATTTCATCTACAAATGTAACCTCATCTACTTTTCTTTTTATGTTATGCACTTGTTTTTATGAGTATTTGGTAATATTGCAACATTCAACTATAGGGCACCTAACATATTTGAGAAATTTGAAAAATATGAAAATCCAATTATCCCAAATTAGTTCCAATCGTGTTATATACATTTTATATAATTTTCAAGAAATTATATAGACAGCCATACAGAAAAGTTTGAAGTATAATAGAGATACTTGAAGCATGGACTGGCTGTTGTTGAATACTGTTCAATAACTGTCAGTTCAGCCACTAAGTAATACTAGTTCAAAACTATATCCTTGTTCCCAGCGGGTGCAACACTGAAGCTGTTTGACTATGCAAAATGTTTTTATGAAAAAATGTATATTAAGTTACATTTTGTGAAATAAGGCAAGAGTTTTCTTGCACACAGTTGGTTGTTCCAAAAACAGTTTCGTATAATGTTAATAAAAGATAAAACTATGTTTTTTTAGCACATCGTGTAATCTGGAACATGTTATCAGAGCATAAGCTTGTTTCATCTTTCAATATTAAATTTGCAACAAACTCTTGGACATGAGTGTGTCTTGTGATATTGTTTCAAAGTTGTGTTCCCTGGCAAGGTTCATAAAATACACTTCATGGATTCCTTCAACAATATTTTGGCCAGTTAAAAGCTGTTAAAAGTGTTAAAAGCTCATCCTGAGTTTGACTATGCTATTATTGTATGTTATGTTATGTACATTTGTGTTTTGAACTCAATCTAAGAGCCCCTTTAGTTGTTTCAACACTACAGATAAAGTATGGCATAAAACTTCGCCTCAGATCGCCTCTGTATCGTTTCCGACATTGCTGTCGCCTCAGTTTGTTTATTTTCTATATCGTTTCATTACCGCCTCTGTATCAGCCTTGCATTGCTTCCGCATCGTATCAGCCTAAACATCGCCACTGCATCGTATCAAGTCAATTTCATGGTCCCAATTGGCCACGGCATATTATTCACTCAAAAATGCCACAGCAAAGTTGCCGCCTTCGGAAATTTCGCCGCCTGGCATTGCCCATGTTTTTGAGAGTAAAGGTATACAAAATGAAAGATCAAATACATGTGTCCAACCCCATATGTCCAACATTATCCATTCATGAAATGTTGCTTCAACACACAAAAATGGGAACAAAGTTGAAACATATTGTGATTATAATGCGCTTCTTTTACGAATTGCTTTTATTTGATATGAAGTTTGTATACCGTTTTATTTGCGAACATTTTTGTAACAAGATAGCACTCTACCAGGGACAGACATTAACGGTTGCAAGTGAAAGTCGCGTTTGGACAACTGCAACTGAAACACCAGTACGGGTTGCCCGATGAGACAAGTGTCAAAAAGTGACGTGGGACAACTTTTCCACTGACTAGAAACCCAGAAATGTGTGGTACTGTGTGCGGATTACCATTTTAAATGACTGAAATTAGTATTTTTAAGCTTAAATACATGTACGTCCTTGAAAGCGCACAAGAAAAACTGGCCGTACAAAGTAAGGACAATTGCTAAAATAATAACTGCAGTGTATCATATACTAGGTTAACACATATAGTGATGCCGCCATGAATTCTCCTAACGCTTTACACAGTGACCTTTAAACCCGATTGACGTGAATAAATTATGATGTAGAGGAAGTCCGTGACCTTTAGTCACAACACATTGATAACACTCTGATAGCGGGAACTTCCAAGTGTTTCAATAATTGCTACGCAATTCATACTATAGAGTTACACTCCGCAACCAATTATCCATCACAAATAAAATTAATTTTAGGCAAACTATCGCACCATGCGCATACGGTATAAATCTGAGTTGGCCTACATATGTCACGCCGCGCCAATCACTCTAAATCACGTACCCACATCGTCCAAGACGTTCAAATTCATGATTATTAACCGATCATTTACCTTCAACTAGATAAAATCTTGTCTATATTCTCAATTTTCGATGACTTTTGACGAAATGACATCGACTTTTCATGCCCGATATCTCATATCCGATGTCTTTGAGTTCCGTGAATGAGGCGATGCGCTAGTGAACGATACGGAAACGATACCAAACAACCGAGTGAGCGATGTTGGATTTGGGGTTGGGCGATGCGGAAACGATACGGAAACGATAATGAGGCAAAAAAAGCGAAGCTTTGGGCGATACTTTATCTGTATGTTTCTCCAAAATAATTTGCAGGGTTTACACATTTCATTGTGATCTCAAATTTGACATTGAATAAGCTGCATAACTATCGATTACATCTGTATCTTCAAGGGAAGGTTAACAAGCGACCTAGCGGCCGATATAGCTCCGCTGTGTTTATGTAGAGAATAACTATTTTTGACACATGTTGGTGAAGAAGGTGGAAATCTTTGATAGCTCATTTCAATGGCCAGAAAAAAGAGGCTAAAATATCTGCAAAAATATACAATTGAAGATTTCATCATAATTTGAATTTTTACATCGGATCATTCCAAAGAACACGTCCACTAAAGCTATCTGACGAGTAGTTTTTAGAGAATAAAATTTTCTGACCAAAATGGCAATGATTGTCCCCTAAAATAAAATTGCAGATTTCACCATAATTTTAGTATATCACATATTACAATAATCCCTTGGAACCTGTATACCAAATATCAAAGCTATCCACTTGCAGTTTTTGAGAAACAAATTTTTTTAACAGAAATAGCAAAAATTGCCCCAAAATATACAAAATTGCAGATTTCATCATAATGTCAAAATATCAAATTTAGTTATTCTGTAGGAACCTGCATATCGAATTTCAAAGCTATCAGACCAGTACTTTTTGAGAAATACATTTTTCGACCAAAATGGCAAAAATTACCCATAAATAAAAAATTGCAGATTTCATCATAATTTCAATAAATACCATTAAGTTCATCGGTAGGAACCTGAATAACAAATTGCAAAGCTAAGTTACCCTAAGTAAACTGCACATCAAATTTCAAAGCAATCCGACGATCGGTTTCAGAGAAGATGACTTTTTTACCAAAAACAGGAAAAATTGCCCAAAAATACAATTATGGAAATTTCACCACAATTTGAACAACCTTGACTGGGGTTACCTCCAGGAACCTCTATACCAAGTTTCAAATAATCTGACTTGAAGTTTCAGAGAAGAAGATTTCTTGACCAAAAACAGGAAAAATTGCCCCAAAAATACAATTATGCAAATTTCACCACAATTTGAACAAACTTGAGTGAGGTCACTCCTATGAACCTCCATACCAAATTTCAAAGAAATCTGACTTGCGGTTTCAGAGAAGAAGACCATTGTTGACGGACGGACGACGACAGACAATCAGTCTATCGGATAAGCTCCGCGTCTCTGACAGCGGAGCTAAAAGGCAGATTTGTGTCGCTTAAAGCTGTTAGGTGCTCTGCAAATGTATAACCAAATATCAAAGCTGAACTAAGTAAAATTGATTTTACTTGTGTCATGATGGTTCTACCATGTACATGTACTATAATTCACCAACACTGGTGCTTTGGTTACCTTGTCCTTCAAAGTTCACTGGTTTAGACTAAAAAATTATCAGTGCAGACTTTGTAGTACATACCTCTCTTATTCTCCTGTTGTTGGCATGCCTTTTTGTGTAACTCTGTCTTTCCTTGAGACACTACCCTTTCCCTACTTTTTCAGTGCCTAATAAACATCTCCAAGGGGCCTGCAACTTGCAAGGATATAAATAAAAGAGTTAAAAATCTACTGTGAAAAATCAAAATATCTGAAACACAGATGATGAATCATCATATTTCATGTGACAATAATGACAATGAATAATCATATTAATCTGAATATCAATTGGTATTCACATTTGAATCAGACAATAGCATTCCCATGGCCTACAAAGGCTTGACATCATCGGATTCCCACTGCACTAAGCATGGATGAAAGATTGACTCTTTTTACATCCATGGTTATACAATAATACAAAATGTTCATGTTGAAAATAAGACCATATTTCATTTGATACAGAAATTGCATTAATTTAGAAAGTTAGAAATCATTAATGAAGTGATGCAAAATAAAATGACATACCATGTTTAGGTAAGATCAGAATTATTCTCATGTTTACTTTAAGGCAGATGAGTTGCAACTTTTGACATTATTTTTATGATTTTTATATTTAGATTAAAATCAGTTCATAGCAAATTTCTACAACTCAGAGATGTTTACTCTAGTATAATTATCCACAGAGTTGGACTGCATGAGGAGATTCTTGTAAGACAAATAATAAATGGGTGCCGCACCCAAATATGGCTGCCTACATGCAACTACATGATAAACAGCGTAAATGGTGGATGTACACATTTAAATCTTTACAAATACAACATGGTGCAACCCACTGAAAGGAAGGGAAAGGGATTCACTCCACTTAGAGGAAAAATTCTTGTTTTCACCTATTAATTATGGCAAGATTTTGAAAATTGCGGGAAATTTAAAATTAACAAAGATGTGCTCAATTTCTTGTCTATTCTGCCACAACCAAATGCTGTTGAGGCACAGTTAATGACTATATTGTTATGTAGGTCATTCCCCCCACACTCATCATGACCTGAGTTCAATTAGTCTAGAACATTCTCAAGGTCACTGCCCTTGATGACCTCACAACCTTGAATTCAATTAGTCATGTTTGGAATGTTCTGGAAAGTTGATTAGTTGTGTAAGGGAGATAATTTTAGAACAGTAATTAGCATGTCAATAAAAGTTCTAGATTGTTCTTATATGCCTTTATAAAAGGGACGTGCACAGCTTCCAGTCAGACTTTTGGGATCGTGTCTCTTGTGTGTTACTAAACTCCAGCAGTAGTCATTCTCAAGACTTTTCAAGACCTTCACTGTCAACGCTGGATTTATACTGTGGACTTTGTGCAGCTTCAAGCCTGCAAGCCAAAGGACTGTTCATTCATCCGACTGACTGTTACAACTCTGAGACTGGAGCTTTGCCGTCCCAGCTGAGATAAGTAGTCTGTACACTTTTAAAGCTTGTACTCTGTCCCTGACTTAGCAATTAGTTTTGTTTTCGTAATAAATTTTGTTTAAACGGAAACTGCTGAGTTCACCCTTTTGTTCGTTTTCTCTGCACGTAACAAATTGGGGGCTTGTCCGGGATACGAATATTTTGAGCCGTTTGACAACATTTTGCCTACCTTTTCAAAACTACTGTATACTGTGAACTCAGCTAAATTCAATCATGGTGGAATTCAAGCCAGACGAATTTATGGATGACCTTGATCAGGACACATTTAATTCCCTCAGAAAAGACAACCTCATAGCGCTGGCCAATTTCCTTAAAGTAGATGTCAAAAGATCTATGCGCAAGCGAGAAATACAGTTCAAGATTGCAAAACATTTAGTTAATTCTGGCCATTTTGAGGAGTCTGCCTTAAAAGATTATGAGCCTGAGTCTTCCTTCGAACTCAAAAAATTAGAATTGGAAATACAGGCAGATTTCGAGCTAAAAAAATTGGCATTAGAAAAAGAAAAAGAATTACAAATGAAAGAAAAAGAATTACAAATGGAAAAGGAGAGACAGGCATTAGAAAAAGAAAAAATACAAATGCAGTTAGAAATGGAAGAAAGACAGAAAGAGAGGGAATTGGAAATGAAAGAAAAAGAATTGCAAATGGAAGAAAGACAAAGGGAGAAAGAAAGAGAGGAAAAAGAAAAGGAAAGAGAATTAGCAGAACACCGACTGCAGTTAGAAATGAGACGTTTAGAGCTTGGAAAGTCAGGAAAATTCTTCCCTTCAGACGGTTTTGACATCACTAAGCATTTCAGGTTAGTTCCCCCTTTCCAAGAAAAGGATGTTGATAAATATTTCCTTCATTTTGAGAAAATTGCTCAGAGTCTGAATTGGCCTAAGGAGTCCTGGTCTATGCTTTTGCAGAGTGCTTTGGTGGGTAAAGCCAGAGAAATTTACATTCAGTTGTCAGTAGAGCAGGCTTCAAATTATGATTCTGTGAAGGAATTAATTCTCAAGGGTTATGAGTTGGTGCCTGAAGCTTACCGTCAGAAATTTAGGGATTGTGAGAAGGTGAAAGATCAAACTTACATTGAATTTGCTCGAACAAAAGAACAACTGTTTGATCGATGGTGTTCTTCGGAAAAGGTCAGTCAGAATTATGACAAATTACGACAACTTGTTTTGATTGAGGAATTTAAAAGGTGCATTCGGAGTGACATCAAGACGTTTATCAATGAACAAAGGCAGATACATTGGAGGTTGCTGCACGTTTGGCCGATGATTACTCATTGACTCACAAATCTTCATTTCTCAGCAAACCATCCCAGTCCTTTCCCTACAGAAACAATGCAGGTAAATTTAACTCCTCCTTTTCATCCAAGAATTTCTCAAAGGACAGTAGGAAATCAAATGACAACAGTTCACAAAATTCAAGTAACACTTCCACATCATCAGATCCCAAGTCTCAATCTCCTTCTGACAAACAGTTCGGTACACTTTCTGTAATTATTGCAAGAAAGACGGCCATTTAATGTCAGAGTGTTTCAAATTGAAAAGAAAACGTGAAGGTCAAAGTGGTCAAAGTGGATCTAAGCCCACCGGCTTTATTTCTTCATCAACTCAATTAGAGTCTAATAATGTGTGCAACACATTTTCTGAGGTTAAACCCCTCTCATCCCCAATTAATGAGGTCAAGGTCAATTCTTCTCAAGATAGCATTATGGGTATTTTCGAACCATTTATTCATGATGGTTTTATATCACTTTCTAGTGATTTTTCTTCCGCTACCCCTGTCAAAATTTTAAGAGATACCGGGGCTTCCCAGTCTCTTTTGTTGGCAGATACCCTGCCGTTTTCTGAAAAGTCATTTTCAGGTTCTAAAGTTCTTATTAAGGGGGTAGATTGTAATGACTACATTCCTGTTCCTCTCCATAATGTCTATTTGTCTTCAGACTTTGTTTCTGGACCTGTGGCTTTAGGTATTAGGCCTTTTTTGCCTTTTGAAGGGATTCACCTTCTTCTTGGAAACGACCTTGCTGGGGACAAGGTCATTACTAATCCACTTGTGACTGATAATCCTAGTTTAGATCAGGATCCAGAGCCAATTGAACAAGAGATACCCGATTATTTCCTTCATGTGCCATTACTCGAGCCATGTCAAAGAAAACTTCCGAGAATCAAAATACTCTCAAAAATAATGTCACTGATGTTGACTTAAATGACACCTTTCTCAGTCAGGTGTTTGACACGGACCATTCCGTTTCCCTCGTGGATTTGAAACTTCCAGTAAAACTTCTGCTGACCAAAGTCAGACATTTTCTAGATCAAATCTCATTGCAGAACAACACAAAGACCCAGATATTTTGTCTTTGTTTGACAGGGTAGATGATGAAGGTAAAACTTCAGATAGCTCTGTTTCCTATTATACAAAATCTGGTATTCTCATGCGTAAATGGAGACCTCCAGATGTTTTGGTTGATGACGATTGGGCTATAAAACATCAAATTGTGATTCCAAAGCCCTATCGTGCTGAAATATTGCGCCTGGCCCATGAAACGCCCTGGGCTGGTCACTTAGGAGTCAGGAAAACTTATCATAAAATTCTCAGTCACTTTTATTGGCCTAATCTCAGGCAGGATGTAGCACATTTCTGTAAAACTTGTCACACATGTCAAATGGTAGGAAAGCCAAATCAGACCATTCCAAAGGCCCCTTTACAGCCAATTCCTGCATTTCAAGAACCATTTAGTAGGATACTAATAGACTGTGTTGGGCCCCTACCAAAAACAAGATCAGGAAATGAGTACATGCTGACAATAATGTGTACATCAACTCGGTTCCCAGAAGCCATACCACTGAGAAATATAAAGACAAAGACTATAGTGAGAGCTTTAGTCAAATTTTTCACTTTATTTGGCCTCCCTAAATGTGTCCAGTCCGATCAAGGCTCCAACTTTATGTCTGGAATTTTTCAACAAGTAATGGATCAGCTAGGCATTAAACAGTATAGGTCATCCGCCTATCATCCAGAAAGTCAGGGTGCTCTTGAGACGATTTCATCAAACTTTGAAAACATGATTAGGACCTACTGTTTTGACACAGAGAAGCAGTGGGATGAAGGAATTCATTTTCTGCTCTTTGCTGTTAGAGAGTCAATTCAAGAGTCTCTTGGTTTTAGCCCATTTGAGCTTGTATTTGGACATACAGTCCGTGGCCCACTTAAGCTCGTTAAAGAGAAATTCCTATCAGACGATGATGATTGTCTGAATATTTTGCAATATGTGTCAGATTTTCGTACAAAACTCTCTAAAGCATGTGAATTAGCCAGAGAAAATCTTGAGTCATCTCAGCAGTCAATGAAAACCAAATATGATAAAAGCACCTCAAAACGGAAGTTTGAACCAGGTCAAAAGTTCTTGTTCTACTTCCAATTCCTGGCAAACCACTCCATGCTCGTTACTTTGGGCCATACCTAATTGATAAGAAATTGAGTGATTTAAATTACATCATAATAACACCTGACAGGCGAAAACAAAAACAGCTATGTCACATAAATATGCTTAAGCCATATTTTGATAGGGATAATCCTACTATAACTCAGCCTGTCAGTGCAGTCAGTTCAAACCATTATGAAGATAGTGATACTGAAACTGACTTGAGTGAAAATACTCTAAACTCAAAGCTGGGCTCGGTCAAGCTTCAGAACTCAGAAATCCTGGAGAACTGGAATCTACAAAGTTGGCACACCTCCAGCCAGAACAACAACAACAGCTGAAAGAACCAATCCATGAACATTTGTTCCCAGACATTCCAACAAGGACAAACATCATCTATCACAACGAAGATGTCTGCGACAGTAATTCAATGGAACAACATCGAGACAGACTGAATCCTGCGAAAGCGGAATATCTCCAGGAGGAAGCCAAGTATTTGCCGAACAATGACTTTATAGAACTCAATACAAATAACCGGACTTTGCCATGCATACTTTATGCCAAATTCAGTGCCATTTCAAGTTTTCCAATACCAAATTGCAAGAGGATAGTCATGGGACCGATCATCCTGTTTGCTATTTTTAACAAATTTAGCAAATTTAACAAATCCCAGAGAAACTAATCCCAGAGAAACTACTCTACAATTGAAAAAGAGTGTTTATCTTTGATATTAGCTTTACAGCATTTTGAAGTTTATGTTACTTCTTCAAATCAGCCAATAGTGGTTTATATTGATCACAACCTCTTGTTTTTCTGCAGAAATTTAAAGGCAAAAATCAGAGATTGCTAAGATGGAGTTTAATGTTACAGGAGTTTAATCTTGACATTAGACATATCAAAGGCAGAGACAATTTAATTGCAGACTGTCTCTCTCGTATTTAGAGTTTATTGTTGTTCACTTTCAAGAAATTTTACTTTAGAGTAAAACAAATTTGAGTACTTAAATCCTTTTCAAGATTACATTTGTAAAAGAAAGATTTTTCTTTGAAAAATTTTCTTTTTTTGAAGAGGGGGTGTGTTATGTAGGTCATTCCCCCCACACTCATCATGACCTGAGTTCAATTAGTCTAGAACATTCTCAAGGTCACTGCCCTTGATGACCTCACAACCTTGAATTCAATTAGTCATGTTTGGAATGTTCTGGAAAGTTGATTAGTTGTGTAAGGGAGATAATTTTAGAACAGTAATTAGCATGTCAATAAAAGTTCTAGATTGTTCTTATATGCCTTTATAAAAGGGACGTGCACAGCTTCCAGTCAGACTTTTGGGATCGTGTCTCTTGTGTGTTACTAAACTCCAGCAGTAGTCATTCTCAAGACTTTTCAAGACCTTCACTGTCAACGCTGGATTTATACTGTGGACTTTGTGCAGCTTCAAGCCTGCAAGCCAAAGGACTGTTCATTCATCCGACTGACTGTTACAACTCTGAGACTGGAGCTTTGCCGTCCCAGCTGAGATAAGTAGTCTGTACACTTTTAAAGCTTGTACTCTGTCCCTGACTTAGCAATTAGTTTTGTTTTCGTAATAAATTTTGTTTAAACGGAAACTGCTGAGTTCACCCTTTTGTTCGTTTTCTCTGCACGTAACAATATATCGTTGAATTTGTAGATTACAATAAATGTCTTAGGAAATTGAAGGTTCTTTGAGGTTGGACAAATTTCACAGTGTTGCAGCTCACGGCCTTTTAAAGCCCAATAGCAGTATCTTTAAGCATTATTTTATGCGCTAACCTTTTCCTGCCAAGTCCATATTTCACCATCAGGTCAAGATGGTTAAAATTAATGAAACACAACATATTCCATATGGTGTATTTTACATAATATTGTACATTTGAAGGCTGTAGAAACATAAATATTGTAAGCTTGATTTTTTGGACTAAAGATGCTATAACAGGCCAAGCCAAGCAGGTGAAAAAACGCCATGTTTGGGCTCAATACTGCGTTTTACTGACTTGGCTGATTGGGAAGTAATAGTCTTAATACTGTCTGGCAGGAAAAGGGTTAACTTTCAAGTTGAATAAGTTTGTGAGAGTGTATAAGGTGGTGTGTAAGAAGCTGGGTAGAAAGGACTGATGTAGTGTAGAGCTGTGTGCATGTGACATGGCTGATGAATGTAAACAAGACAAAATAGACTGTGCATAATGGCGATAGGCTAGTTGCGACTTGGATTTTTAATGCCAGTAGTTGATGCACCCCTGTTTTAGACAAAGGTGATGGGGCATGCCCTCAAATTGAAGCGTCTGCAATGTCTACCACCCATACAAAGGTTGAACACTACAAGGCAAGCATCCATGTAGGGCCAGCTATGATCGTTTTGAACAGCAATATTTTAGGTCGGACATATCTGATTTTCCAGAGAAACAGCGCTATGTAAACCCTTAGGTCAGAACCAATGATCATTAATTTCCAAATACATACAAGTTGACAGTATGTTTAAGAGTTGATATATACTTTATTTAAAGCTCCATAAGCTGTATCTTTTGGCTATTTTTTCAGAACTTTTGTTTTGTGGTTTTCCTACACTTTCTGCATTGAATCCCTAATTCGTAATTTAATGCCAAGTATTTAGCATGTCAACACAACCTAAATGAGTATAATCTACGAAATTACGGTATTGTTGAAAATTGCATTCAAGCCTGGACTAGAATTCATTTGTAAACAATAAACAATGATCACTACACACATACAAGCTGTGTTGACAAAAAGAATACTTGAAATTTCAGCATGACAAACTTTTTAGGATCAGACACAGTAGTTGATATACAGAAGCAGAACACTGAAAAACTTGCAACAAGTTACAGCTTATGTCCCTTTAAATCCCACGTTGACAGAATATAGTAATTTCCACAGAAGATTCAAGGGTTTTACATGTGTGTTGATGTCCCCCGAATTTCTAAAATGGTCCCCTTGGGACAGGAGTAGGGGTTTACAGTGACCCCCTGTTTTGACATCCCAGATTGAACACTGACAGAGGTGAATGTTTTCACCTGTGACGTTGCATGTTCTGTTCCTTAGGAATATTACCAAAATCAAAATGACTGTTAAAATTTGAATTTACTCATCATATGTTTCACAAATGTATGGTTTCCTACTGCAGTAAAAGCCAACATCCTTCAGAGCTGAAGTAAGTTTGTGAAAATACAGTAATTTTGGTGTATGTGCAATTTTGCACAAGGTAAAGATTGTGCTGTGATTAAATATTTGCCAAACATGCAAACACTGAGGATACTGTGCATACCTGCACTGAAATCTTCACATAAAGTGCACAGAGTAGTCTAATGTATAATGCAGAGCGCTGAATGTTTTCAACTTAGACATTGTATGTTCTATGTCCTTAGTAATATACCTATTTTTGAAAATGGGGAATTGCGAGGTGTAAGTCTTCCTAAAAGTTTATTTTCTAGAATCGATTTTCATTCTAACATTACTCAAACCTAGCGGCCGATATAGCTCCGCTGTGTAACTAAGGGATACTGTCGCATACAGTTGTCTAGCATCATTCCTTGCAAGCTCTATTTTGGAGGCCAAAAGAGTACGCGACAGCTTTGAAAAAAAGAAATGAATTTTTATGTATAAAAATGTGAAAGAACCTTGAGGCTCCCACCTCAATATCAAAATGTTTATGTTACAAAATTTTGGTCTCGACAAGTTTATCCAGCAAAATCGCTGTAGTGAATATCGCCATGCATTCTGGTCATTTTGGATAAAATTAGCATATTTTTAATGCAAATTCACGTACTTGTCACATTTAAGGTGTCAGAGATTCAGAGATTTTTTGTAATTGATATATTTACCAGCAACGCGGCTCGGAGCAAACAGGAGCTGTTTCCAGACCGGTGGGTGGAGGGACGGTGATTCACTTCACATTGTATCTATGAGGAAACCATTAATCTTATTTTTCAATACAGAACTAGCCACATCTGTGTATTTATAGATGCTTGATTATTGATATTAATGTACTTAAATTAGACTGAGCTGGTTACTAGTGAATCATGAATGTTGGTGCACGAAATTTGGTTTTTCGAATAGTACCGGATAGTGAGAATAGCGTTTGAAAGCAGATGTGAACAACAAATATGCTATTGGACTTTCACCCAAGTGATTACATGTTTCTAAAGGTTTAGGGTATTCTTTGAAAGTTCAAAGGTCAAATAAGAAATTTTACGTCAGTTATTAATAAAACATCAATCAGACTGTGACACAAAGGACAAATGAAAGTTGGGGGCAATCTTTTTCTTGAAAACACTTTTGAAGGGTGATTATTCTATATTTTCGAAACACCAACACCAGAACCCTAACACCCCCCCCCCCCCCCCCCCCCCCCGTAATTTCTGTACAGTCCCTCGCCACGAAAAGGTTACATTAGCATGAAGTTGCCTGGGAATTAGATGTTCATTGTTTATTGAAATTTTATCAGCAATATCGATGATTTAAACAACACAAACGTTAGACATTTTTGCAAGATAAAGACATTGCTGAACACGTTTATACGAGAAGGAGTAGACGTATGTACAAAAAGACACTTGGGCTGGTTACATATGGCTGGTTAAGAATAAATAAGACAAAGAGGACAAGTTAACTATACTGTACATACCTGTACCTGGTATACTGTACACGACCTCCGTCCAGCTGATGCAGGACTCAGCAGCGATCGAGGGGTCGACCTTTCGCTTGTGCGAAAAGAGTTGCCCTCTTCCGTCCAAATTGCTAAAATGGGTTGTCGAGTTTCGTCCCGATTGAACGGAGAATAAACTTGCTGCTTGTCGAACCGTTGAGCTTCTGGTAGTAGCTCTAAACGTAACTAAGTTCATGACATCGACACGATTGGACTCTCCAGTTGTACTAGATTAAAACGTACAGCGTAGTCGTCGAGATGGTCCAGGATTTCAAGGTAGACTGTAGACATTCCTAAACACGGGCGGACATGTCAGTAAACGCTAAAAGATGAACGACTGGAGATTTTGATCATTGTTGGCGGTACGTGTACGCGATGCCACGCCAACACCACACTGGGTCTTCTGATTGACCTTTGACCAATATGGCTTACGGCTCCTTAGGTTTTCAAATATTCACGAAACGAACTGCGAAGAATTTGATGATAACTATCATTTTTTACTCAATCTTGAAGAAAATGTTATTTTTTTCGCTCTCGTTAGACAATAATATTGCTAACTTAGCCCCATCTTTGTCTTACACCAGATAAATGTACAAACTCAAGGGCAGCAGGCTAGAGGGTCAAGTTTTGCCGTGCTATCAGACTGCGGCTTGTATTGTATTTACGCAATATTATCCTCATGAATATTCTGTGTTACGCACACAGACGTGCCAAACCCGTGCACAGAACAGGAACATCGAAAAAAGCTGTTCCGAGGCGATTTTTGAGGGCAGAGGAAATTTTAATTTTGCTCAGGCAGGGAACATGTTTTTAAGTGGCAGGGGAGCAAATTTTAGTGTTTGTTTTGTAGGGCAGGGCAGATATCGGTTGATTGTCCTGGGGACAGAGCTTGGCGAAAAACGAGGAGAGAGAAAGCTACTTTTAAAACGGGGACAGGGGAAGTTGAGTCATGGTGTTTCTGGGGATTGGGACACAGGGCTAGTACTTATAACTTTTCATGTCTGCAGGGGAAAAGGAATGACAACATTTTGAGGGAATTTTTTTCCAGGGCAGGGGAAATTGGCAAGTTTTTTTCGCCACAGGGCAGCTTCAAAAATTCACAGTAGGGAGGGGAAACGGGCAAAAATAAGTGGGGAGTGGGTTGAGTGCGGCAGGGTAGGTCGAAAAAGTTTTAGTGGGAGGGCAAATTATGAATTAATTACCCTCTCGACTGAAAATTAGTCAGTTCACACTATATACCTTATCATTAGTAAGGACCCCTTTAAAAGTGAATTGTTCGTTGGCTGCACCTGGCTGAACCGGATATTTGGCGAGGTCTTTTTCAAAATAGTAAAAACTAGCAGCAATTAGGCCTAATTAAAACTTTGGGTAAGGCCTGCAATCGTGTGTCAGTCATACTAAGAGGTACCAAAACGACTGAAGACAGTATTTCCTAACCAAAAAAACGGGGGTGTCAAAGAAAGTCGATAACTAAATTTTAAAAGTTGAATAAAATATTCATGGTCGTTGCTCACTGTTGATTAATTCGTGGAAAGTATCGTGTCTCCCGACTTTGATTCAACATACCCTCTCTTTCTTTCTTTTTTTTTTGTCGATCGATAAAAGTATTTTAATCTTTAATATTCCATCATTTGTAACCGATGTCATATCCAAACCTACTGTATTTAGTTTCTGACGAAAATACAAGGACGTGTCCAATGCGCCAACGTGGTGCAATATGTTTTGAGACATTGAAGAAATATTGTAGTTCGGTCGCGCTCAACCAGGTTGCTCCAGAAGTAAGGATGTCACAACAAGGTCTAGGCGAAAAGATAACGAATCAGTTGTATAAAACACGGTTTTTAGTTGGATATCGTATCTGTTTCAATTTCTGAATAAGCTTTGGAATCAGCCTGGTATAATAACTATCAACCTGTAGGCACCCCCCCCCCCCCCCCCTATGACGGGAAAAGCGAAATATAAGCACTTTTTTATGCAATTCATCATCATCGGGTCACGGTCGCGATTTCACATGCGGAACTGAGCTCGGTGTTCACCACAACTTGATGTGGGATTTGATGGAGCTTGGAGGTACCGGTGTATGAGTTAGGTAGTCAGAATAACAATAAATCACAAAAGATTTATGCATCAAAATGTACAGATTAATAGTGACTGAACTATCTTATGATTTGTTTGCTGATTGACGTTTGGGGCAAGGCGGCGAAAGTCCAAGGCCAAAAGAAGAAGTACGCAGTCGAATCACATATTTTGTAAGAAATAACCACCGGTTTCCATAGGTACTGTGCTCAACCTACGACCGTAAAAGTGCTGAAACAAACACTGCGTCTTATCCATTAGCATGCATAAAATTGTTTCAAGTGTACATTTAGTATTAGATTTTTACCTTATAATTTGACTACATATCGTCCGGATTTGGCTCAAGCCTCGTAAGGTGGAGATTCAACCCATCGAAGTTGACTAGGTTTCGGGGTAGCAAACTGAACAGGCCTATTTCAAACAAAATTTAATGTTCTCCTGACACATTATGAAAGACGCAATTCAATGAAAATTACCCACATGCGATAGCGTAATCAACGCCGATTTAGCGCTGAAAATCGATTAGGAATAAAAAGATCACCCACTTTCCTTATCAAGAAATATTGCTTATCGAGAACATACTGACGTTTCAAAGTAGCTGTATACTTTACGGCTGATCCAGGCTAGTTTCTTCGTCAAAGACGACACCATCGTACCCACTCTCTATGAGGGGACGCTACAGCTGGTGTGACGTCATCAACAGCGAACGCCAGCGCAACGCGCATCCTACCAACTAATCCCCTCATTCGCACGTTTTGACAATAGCGTTTCCCGACCGTTTGGTGGAGGGACTGTGGTGGAAAACTGTCTCATGAAGACGTCGAAACTGAAGCATCATGTCTTATACACCCATGTCTCACCAGCATTATGGGAGATGAAGTATCGTCTGGAAGATCCTGATACCTATAGTATGGGCATGGCTTTGAACCAGTTAGCCGAGTGGATTCTTGGGGCTGGGACAACAAAGGAAATGTTATGGAAATCCTTCATCGCAGATCACGATGAGGTACAGAAAATTCCATCAACTTCAGAACTGTCAACCGAGTACCAGAGACTGATGAAGCATCTGTGTCTTTTCAATGGTTGGAAGGTTCCGGAGAAATTTACTCTCAAGCCACCTAATTCACCGGCTGTAATTATCCATTGGAGGATCATATCCCTTTTACTTAACAAGGTCTCGCAAGATCAAAGAAGCCAGTTCTTGAAATTGTTAGATTTTCTTCTGGATGAGGAAACAACAACAACCATGACGACTAAGGGAGATTTGGTAGAGGTAGAAAACCCGGTACAGCCTAATAGTAAGGACACCAGTAAACCATCAGAGAGTCATTATTCAAGTGCTACAATCCAAGTCTCAAAACATCAAGTGGAGGCAGAGATACCGGAAACTGAAGTTTTATCAGAGGCATGGGACTCGCACTTCCATCTTGACCAGACAAGTAGATGCTTGTTTGGGAAAGGATGGAGAGTGTCATCAGCGGAACCATTAAGAGCTCCAGATTTACCCATACCGAAACATCCAGTGAAATTAATCCATGGAATTGAGGTCTATAGTGAGCCGGACCAGTATCCAGCTGACCTCAACAGGAGTGAGGACTGGAAGGTGGCATTGGGAGTACACCCAAAAGTTATCCAGCGGTTGACTGGAGAGAGATTACAAAGGCTAGGAGAATTGGTCCTATTACCCCAAGTAGTTGCTCTTTGAGAAATCGGGCTAGATAGGATGACACCTCCTAGTAGCTGGAAGAAGCAAGAGGAGACTCTCGTGCGACTTCTGGAGTTGGGATTGCCAAGAAAGCCCATCATCATGCACATACGTGGCACCCAAGAAGATAAGTACGGTATTGATGTCAGTAATTGCGCCATGAAGTTAATGTTTCACTGTTGCGCACCTGTGCAAACGTATTCATCTTCATTGTTTCACTGGCTATCGTTGGCTCATACATTGATGGATGAAAGCATTCTCTAGTATCTACTTCGGTTTCACGGGGCTAGTAGTGAAATTTGACAATGAACAGAGAAGAGCTTTACAGGAAGTCCCAGCCGACAGATTACTAATTGAGACAGACTCTCCCTACTTCCAGTTGACACCAGAAGTGGACGCCAACACTCCTCGTTATATTGGAGATGTTGCAGCAGCAGTGGCAGAAGTAAGAGGAGTGTCTACTCAAGAATTACTGGACATCACTGTAGCTAACACCAGGAGCTTATACCAGATATAAGGCCGTACTCAGTCTTCACTGTCAAATTCGGTGAACAGTCTCATTGTTCTTTTTAGGGAAAATCTGATTTCGTCGACTCGGAAATAGATTTTCCCATAATCTTCGGGCCGTATTCAGTCTTCACCGCCGATACGGTGGATAATCTAATTTTAATTATTAGGGAATATCTGATTCCGTTTACTCGGAAATAGATTTTCCTATAATCCTCCTCAGGAACTGACTTAAGTCTATTACATTTGGTCACTATGGAATAATTAAAGGACGACTGCCAGTGTCCAAAGTCCAGCTACGTTCGATTGATTAGTACCATGACGATCAGCAAAAATAGAATGGAGAAGAGTGTCGTGGAACGAGGCTATTGCGTCATGGTGCTGACTACACCTCCTCGACTCACGAAGCTTCCCGAAGATCTACGAGGATGACGTTACATCCGGGACTCTTTTCCCATGTGGTCTTTTGTCTTACTTCTGTTCTGAACTTCGAGCTAACTATACGCATCTTACGTACGATCCGCTTACTGATAGAATCTACAAGTCCAAGCGACTCTTCAACTATCACTGGTAAGTGTATCCTTTTGAAACAATCAAAGTGTTTGCGGGCACACTATACTCATTTTGATATTGGTGCCGTTAAACGGAATTTTATCGATTTCATCATGTTCATTGCGGATTTTCTTGACCGATTGCCCTGTTTCATCATTGCATAACGTGGTCATCATGACCCTTTGTTTCATATGGCAGTACAGGGCCGAAATACGTATCCAATAACCCGTGCGAGCGGACCATGATTTTTAACAGAACCGTTTGGGTTTATTACTCTATTTTTCTTTATTTGACAGAATCTGGCGTTCCGAGACAGGGTGACATAAGAATTGAAAGTAGCATTAGAGGGTAAGTTACGGACAATGCTAAAATATTAACACGCTTCATGTTGATTTTGACCAATGGCAATATCCGATTTGTTTTCCAAAAATGTTTCTTACGAGGGGCAAGGCCTGTGAGGTTTGTAAACAAATATTTTGTTATCTACTAAATGTCAGTTTAAAATACTTGAAATGAACAATTATGGAAAACACAATGACATCCGAGTACCCATACTAATACATATAAACACTCCTCCTCTCTTGAGTAAAATTTCACATTGTTTTCAACCTAGATATCATGTTTTCTGCATCAAACCACACCCTGACGTCTGGTTAGAAGTGAAGTTGGAAGAGAATAACCAATATGATGCTACAGCTGTAGGAGTGTGGTTTCCTCCCTTGGATACAATTCCTGCTAAAAAACACTCCTTGATTGCAAGAGAAGGTAACAGAAGAGGTCCTGTACAGTTGGTAAAGGACAACGCAGGAAAACAAGTTGGAAGAGTACCTGCCAACCTGTGTGGAAAATTTAAGGACTAAAATTCAGTGGTATGTGTTTCATTCCCTCCTAATATGAAACCTTATCTATAAAAAAGGAGGCGGTATTGAACATATTTCTATGGTGTCATTTAAAAATAATGAACTTTATTTTCCTAGGTGTATTTGGTTATTGCCTTACTAAATATATGTTTTGAAAATTAAGGAAAGATTGCCTGAATCTAAATGTCTAACATAAAATCCTTATTGTTGCAGAAGATATGATATTCATGTAACATTATGTGGCTGTATTTTTTCACTTTTCAGTCAGTACACCAGTGAATATGTTGGTCCAAGTAGAGCACCTCCTCAGCATCAGCGATTTACCAAGAAGACCAAGGGGAAGGATCAGCCTGGTGGTGGGGCCATTATCCTGCATTTACCATGTGTATACTGCACCCAGTAGCACGGAAGCCGTTATCAATTCACTTGATGAAACATTGGTATGGCACACCGTTTAGAGTAGATTTGTTGGCCACTGACGAGATTTGCAGAGTGCTACAAAACCTGACTTCGTACTGTATTGAAGATCAACACAGCAATATTATTAATTATTCACTAGTCATGTAACACTGTAAAATATGCTGTCACTACAAATGAATTACCTACCTTTTACACAAGAAGCTGCCATTATTTACTGAAAATGCTTTCAGGTCATAACTCAAATTGCCCCAGTAGTCATATTTTTATGTATATGGCCATAATTGTACTTCATTTCAAAAGGAGAACTTCATGTTTGCTATGACTTTTGTGTAAGTTTGTGTACTATTATTTCCAGAGCTGACAGAATGATGATGCCACCAGAATTATTGTCTTTTTTGGAGGCCAATGAGAGTGTATCAGTGTCTGGCAATTTGACCACTGGAGAAGATATGGATGCACGTCTTGAGGAGGTCAACAAAGCCTCAAAGAGATGGTCTGCTGGAGCTATGTTTGCAGATGAATGGATGAGAACCTTCAGAAATTTGGACAACCTTACAGAGGTCATTTGATTTCCTTGTTTGTCATAAGTGGTCATTTTTCACCATTTTTATTGTTTGTCCATGCATATATAGAGTAGTATTTTATGCTTAACATGATGCTGGGAGCTGGATTAATTGTAATACTAGTATAAATTGATTATTCATGATTTCTACACTTTGATTAGATACAGGACTTTTGTTTATTAACACACATTTTTTTTATTTTACAGCTTAGAAAGAAAATGGAAGAAATACTTGAAATAGAAGAAAAATCAAGTTCAAGTAATCCCTCCAGATTAAAAAAACAGGAAGAAGTGACTGCTTGGCGCATTAAACTTCGAAAAGAAGAGTAAGTCTGTTTCACAATGGAACTTCAGAAGTGATATGTTTAGAGTGTCACTAGCAGGTAAGAACTGAAAATTGTGTTCCAAGGGTAGTTTTCTGCATCATGTAAATTTCTATTTAGAAAACACCTGCACATACATTTCTATACTTCAGCACGCTGCCTGTTGTGTACATTACTTTATACTCTACACAAATTTGTAAATAAGCTACTTTCATGACCACTGTATGACCTTAATGAGTTACTCTCTTTGGTATCAAACTGTCATAAGTCATGATAATTAATCAATGTATTCAAGAGAATTGTATCCACCATCATGTGTAAATTGCCTGCATCATGCAGGCCATCACTTTGTGTACATATCAGCTTCATCGGTATCACACTTTTCTGACGATCGATGCCTAAATCTCATGTTTTTATAGGTACCTTACGACACCAACAGAGGAAAAACAACATGTCAGTCTGAGTGGTAATCAGCTTGATGATGCGCTAAAAGATCTTACGGCAACCTGTGAAGGCAACAGAAAACTGGTTCTTGAAGAGGTAGTACTGGGTGGTGCTGCAAAAGCCAGTATTCGTCATAAATTGACCCCCATTTATGTCTCTGCTGAAGATCGCATGAAGGGTGATTCAATTGAGAATAAAACAAAGGCGCAGTTAATGGATCTGATCAAAAAATCTATTGACAAAATATCCGATGAAGAATCAAAAAGTGATTTTCTGAGAGTTTCAAAAAAATGAAAACTGCCAAGAAGGAAAAACTAATAGAATTTTACAAGGACATAGAGGACTTCCTCACAATCGAAGCTGCAGAACAATTAGCCAAAGTTGATGAACAAGGAAATACTGACTGAACAAATTATAACTGAATCCACTGGTCAGGTTGCTTTGTTATTCAGTCTACTGGACGTGGTTCCTAGGTAACAAAACAAATTTTTCTCAGACTTGGTGAAATTTTTCATCTTGTTAAACTCATTTATCCTCAACTCCACAATGTATTACCAACAAAGCCTTACATGTGTGTGTATAATGACCATTGTTATTGTTGATTACTAGAAAAACAAAACAACAACAATTCAGGGAACTTAAGACAGATGTATGGCAACACTATACAACAACATTTTTGTTTAACAACAAAGTTTATTTTTCTTTGAACAATGAATAACAAACTTTTTAGAATAAAACGTGTGTTCAAATATATTTTTTATTTTTCTGATGTTTTATTTTTGAGTACCTGAGGAGTATCATAAACATCTGCACAAAAACTAACTGTCACTGTGACTAACCTAGAATGCCTGAGAACATACTCCTTTGTAATGGTGAGGTCTGTGTTTGTGGCAACATTTGCCCTTTGTATATTGGTAATGTCAAAAATAGGGAGTCAAGTAAATGCCAAAGAGCACACAGTATAAATAGCTCTGTGTTGAAAAATATGAAGGTTTCGTTCACTGGCTTTATGTGAACTTTTGACTTTGCCAAAATCAGTAGATAAATAAATGTAAGAGTTGGATTGAAATGAAAAAGGAATTATTGCACACATTTTGGTTATGAAATAGTGTTAAAAAACACTTGTCTCAACTGGGTTGCAAGTCAACTTTGGAAGGAGAAGACTAAGAAAAACTACAAATAAACAAGTCATCGTTGATGACACAGTCCCCACTTGTAAATGGGTATTTTGATTACAGGTCCTCAGAGAGGATAGAGTCCTCTTCATTAGGTCTGTGATAAAATACTTTTGAATGAATTCGCTTGATACATGTCTGAGTTATGGTTCAGGACATGAAAAAATTGTAACAAAATGGTCGCACAGTGGCCATATTGGATCGCATCACAAAACAAATTGATGTGCATAGCTATGACATTGGTCGATGTCCTTGTACTAACTTTGAATAAAATCGGTTGAAACATGCGGATATGCCTGAGAAATGGCTCTGTACATGAAAAAATCATAATAAAATGGCCGCCTGGCGGCCATATTGGATCGTATCACAAAACAGATTGACGTGCCTATGTATGACATAGGTCAATGTCCTTGTACCAACTTTGAATAAAATCGGTTGAGATATGCCTGAGTTACGGCTCTGTACATGAAAAAATCGTAATAAAATGGCCGCACAGCGGCCATTTTGGATCGTATCACAAAACAAATTGACGTGCACAGCTATGACATTTGTCAATAACCTTGTACCAACTTTGAATAAAATCGGTTGAAACGTGCCTGAGCAATGGCTCTGTATATGAAAAAATCGTAATAAAATGGCCGCCTGGCGGCCATATTGGATCGTATCACAAAACAAATTGATGTGCATATGTATGACATAGGTCAATGTCCTTGTACCAAGTTTGAATAAAATCGGTTGGAACATGCCTGAGTAATGGCTCTGTACATGAAAAAATCGTAATAAAATGGCCGCCTGGCGGCCATATTGGATCGTATCACAAAACAAATTGACGTGCATATGTATGACATAGGTCAATGTCCTTGTACCAAGTTTGAATAAAATCGGTTGGAACATGCCTGAGTAATGGCTCTGTACATGAAAAAATCGTAATAAAATGGCCGCACAGCGGCCATTTTGGATCGTATCACAAAACAAATTATCGTGCATATCTATGACATTGGTCAATGTCCTTGTACCAACTTTGAATAAAATCGGTTGGAACCTGCCTGAGTTATGGCTCTGTACATGAAAAAATCGTAATAAAATGGCCACCTGGCAGCCATATTGGATCGTATCACAAAACAAATTGACGTGCATCTGTATGACATATGAAGTAATCCTTGTACCAAGTTTGAATGAAATCGCTCCAGGCATCTCTGAGATATCTGCATGAATGGACGGACGCACGCACGGACATGACCAAACCTAAGTCCCCCCCGGACGGTGTCTGTGGGGACTAACAAAATCATGCAAATAAATAGATATGAAATGTATGGTTCACTCTACTTTTGTGACACCCCCCAGAAAAACTACAAATAAACAAAATCATGCAGATAAATTGATATGAAATATATGGTTCACTCTATTTTTGTGAACCCCCCCCCCCCCTATTTGTTACGTGCAGAGAAAACGAACAAAAGGGTGAACTCAGCAGTTTCCGTTTAAACAAAATTTATTACGAAAATAAAACTAATTGCTAAGTCAGGGATAGAGTACAAGCTTTAAAGGTGTACAGACTACTTATCTCAGCTGGGACGGCAGAGCTCCAGTCTCAGAGTTGTAACAGTCAGTCGGATGAATGAACAGTCCTTTGGCTTGCAGGCTTGAAACTGTACAAAGTCCACAGTATAAATCCAGCGTTGGCAGTGAAGGTCTTGAAAAGTCTTGAGAAAGACTACTGCTGGAGTTTAGTAACACACAAGAGACACGATCCCAAAAGTCTGACTGGAAGCTGTGCATGTCCCTTTTATACACATGTGTTTACATAAGGGCATATAAGAACAATCTAGAACTTTTATTGACATGCTAATCACTGTTCTAAAATTATCTCTCTTACACAACTAATTAAATTTCTAGAACATTCCAAACATGACTAATTAAAATTCAAGGTTGCGAGGTCATTAAGGGCAGTGACCTTGAGAATGTTCCAGACTAATTGAACTCAGGTCATGATGAGTGTGGGGGAAATGACCTACATAACATAATCTAATCAAAATATTGGCAACCGGTGGCCCTCTGGGTAAATGCTGCGAAAGTTTCATTGTGCTTTAAAAAGCAAAGTTTTCAGTACTGAAGTATGAGTTGTAAAATGTCCTATTTGTTGTTGTTATAGTCCCCTGACAGCTTACGTGGTCCAAACATGTGAACATGGGGTGCATGAGTATCTGTAGATTGATCATCACCGCTCTTGGTTGGTGTCGGTTCCAATGGTTGCACAATATCTGGAGCACTGGAATAGCACGTAAAAGTTTGCAAAGTTCCATTTGCTGACACCAGTTTTCCTTTCTTATAATCATCTACTGCCCCTGAGGACTTCCATACAGGAGGCTCTTGTTGTTGTGTCTGATATACAATAAAATATCTTCTCTGGTGCAAATGTTGTACTTGCGAACCTAAACAAAAAAAGTGAAACAATTACTTGTTGCCAGCTTGTGACTAGATTCAGTATTTTTGACAAGGCAACGACAAAGACAATCAAACCGTGAACACATATCCTTGACAAAATATTCCTACATTTTTCAGTAGCCAGAGTATCACATCAACTTGTACCTGAAATAAATTGAAACACTTTATCCAACACAAGTAAACTTGCCTTCTTTTTCAGTCCTTTCTTCTGCTTGTAGCTAAAACTGGACCTTCTCTTTTGATCAGTTAAAAATTCAGTTTTCAACTTTTTTCTTGCCATACTTGCTGTTTTGTCCAACTTCCTGATAGGTAGTTTTCTTGATTGGAGTTTTCTCTGCAGACTGTAATAGGACAAAAAAATTACTGCTGTGTTGACAGGAAATTAAGTCTGACAAGATTGTTAGCTTTGGTTTGTGACCATGCACTTCCGTGACTACTCTGAAGAAAACCCACCTTGAAATGTTTATTGTTAGGCGTTCTGCTCGTTTGTAGTTGCTCACTTTCTTCATAAAGAGTTGAAATGTGGAATGTACATGTACAAAAGACGATCAATTAACTCGTGCGGTAAAGAAAATGCACTGTCTATGTTTGAGATGATAGAGATCGTATCGTGAGTTCATCGTACAGAGAACAGAAAAAATGCTAGCATCTCTCTATGTACAAAATGAACTTGACTGCAGGTTAAAATTTTGAGTCTTCGACGATCTAGGCTGACCGAAGAACGGTCTCACTCCTCAGGAAAATCGATGACGACTGTGGACAGATGAAATGTCTTGTACATGAAAAAATGCTAACATTAGAGATTATGAACAGTGAAATAACATTGGGTTTAATATATGGAAGTCGGAATCGGCCGGTAAGAATAGAACACTTGGTTTTATCAAGCTGAATATCTCCGTTCGTTCAACACGACGAGCGAGCAGCTGCTTGGCAAACACATAACATCGCAAAACATGCCGTACACGTACCAACACCCGAGCTGCCTCGGCGATGAAAATGACAGGCCCGAGTCTGTTTACCAACGTTCAACTTCTAAACTAGGTCTAGCAGGTTGTTTAAGGTCAAAAAATTGAAATGTTACTTACTGTTGATGGTTGATTCATGTCGACCAACTTCAGAGAACGACCCAGGCAAGAACGCGGTGCTACCGATGACCTGACCCAATTTTAACTTCCGGTGATCACTACGCTTGCGCGAGTAGCACTGCGGTTGCATACAACAATCTCTAATTTTGGAGAAAACACGAATTGTTCAGGGTGCCCAGTTGCGTGCACATCGCCGCCCTGAAACCCGGAAGTGAGTCGACCTGAGTCGGTCACCTGATCTAAAACACTGCGTCATTTGCGTTTGCAAGGCGATACAACTTCCATATTTGGCATGCAGTATCTGTAACCTTTCGAGGTCAGGTGACTAAAATATCTTTCTCGCTCAAGACCTCCATGACCCCTAACCTTTGCGTGGAAGACATGCCTATGTATGATAGTAACTGCACTGAATGACTACTTGCGAGATTGGTTATAAATTCAAAAGTACTGAAGCTAAATGTATCAGATTTTTCCATGTACCGAATAATTATTGTATCCTGACACTTAAAAAGTGAAATTCATTTTTCTTTTTGGCTTGTCAATGGCGATAAACCGTTTCTTAAAATGGGTTTACGTCAGCGGCGAGGTCTGTGGTTTGCCATGTTGACAACACCCGCGCATTCGAAAGCAAGGCTCCGCTTCTAATCAAATATGCAAATTCACTACCCAGTTTTTGGAGTGTATAGTTAAGGAAATATAGCATTTATGCATAATTAATGAGCTTTGTTATCTATGGTCAAGGATCAGCCCAAAAAATTCCAAAATATTTTCAACAAGTGATGATATGACATGATAACTTATGTGGTATGGTATCATAATCCTGGCATACTTTAGATATTAGAAAATAAAGCGTTATTAATAAGCTTTGTTGTCCGGAGTCAAGGGTCAACCCAAAAAATCCCTAAATATTTGCAAAGAGTAACGGTCACATGATAGCTCATGTGGTATGGTATCAGCACTCTGGCCTCTTTAGTTAACCCTTTCAGGCCTGACTTTCTGTAACTTACCAGAACTATACCCCTATATATAGGGGTCTGGGCCTGAAAGGGTTAAGGAGATATACCATTTATTTATAATTAATGACCTTTGCTGTCTGAGGTCAAGGGAGAGCCCAAAAAATCTGAAAATTGGCCCTTAACAATAGGGGCCTGGGGCCCAAGCCAAGCGTGGCCTTGAGCCCCTAATAAAGTACATACCTGATGAAAACAATATGATTTAGGTAACCACTCTCCTTGCCACTGTATTCACGTAGATGTTGTTCGAGTGCATCATAATAAACCCATCCATATTGTTTTGTGAAAGAAACACCGGTAAAATGCTCCAGTCTGTGGAAAGTAGCTCCCACTAAAGCATACTCTTCCTTGATTTTATGGCCATCCTTATACGCCGTCAGTGTAACTGTTTCTGGATAATTCTTTATTTTACGGTCTAGCCTTCCTATACGAACGATGTCAGCTATTAACAGAACCAGGACAGGAGGCATATTTGTTTGATGTTCCTCACTTCCATCCGTTTCCCATCACAGCAGGTAATCCTGTCAGGAAAAGCAAAAACGTATTTTATGCAGTGACAGAGTTGTAACTGCCCATTGTGACCCCCCACCTACTTGAGAATCCAAGTGTTCCAGCAGCAACTAATCTTTTGTACCAAAATAATATTTAACAAGCCATGCATCGGCTACAGTCCCCACAATAATTTCTACAAGTTGATCAATGTCTTGTATCTTTGATGTATAGTAGCCATAAAATATTATAATGAATCACAAAGAAAATTGGCATTCACATGTATCAATATCATTGAACACTGTCCTTTAAATACCAACTTTGAATACCATCTGTTCATACATGTCTGAGTTATCGCTTTAGACAAGGGAATTTTTCAAACTAAAATGGCCACCTGGCAGAAATATGTATTGTGGCAAAAAGTGACATGCATATATATATAGATGTATGTCTTAACAATACTGTCCTATAAATACCAACTTTGAATGCATTCTATTCACATGTACAACATGTCTGAATTTAAACAGAATCCTTCTTTTCTAGATTCCGTTAAATTCCAGACCCCACTCCTGGTGTGGCCAGGCATACAAAGGATTCAACATTCTGTACATTCAACCTCAAGGTTCTGCAGGAGCCTTACAAAAGGGAGAAATATTGATTAACTAGTAATCAGTTGTTGTTCTTAGTTTCTTTTGATGATTTCTTGGATATATTATGGTACGTATTTTATCATGCTCAAAGGTGACTGCCAGGCTTCCACGTGCTAGTTTTGGAGCATGCATGAGACTGTTCATCCATCCTGCAGTCCGAGGTAGATTGTAACGAGTCCGGAAGTGTTCGCCAAAGTTTTAACTTCATTTCCAGCACTCGATAGTTTTTAGATGTAACATTATGGACGTCATGCTTTATAAGTACGGTCAGTTAGCTACCGACACAAGTGGTTGGTTACTAACTTACCTTTACAACTTTTATGTGCCACCAATCAAGCCCTCAACTATCACTTTTCTTGTCTCTCTAGCATTGGTTCCTATTAACACACACAACTCTTAACACTGTACCTAAAACACGTGTGCAGATGTTGGCACATCAGTGTATCACTCGAGAACGCAAGTCGTATATTTGCATATGTTAATGAGATTTTCTTTCAAATGAGCGTCACTGCCACTACGCAGACGGAGACCGTTACGCCGCTTTTCCCGAGATCATAACTTCACAGGATAAGCTGTAAGACGGTAAGTTTGTCAATCGAAATTAACTCGCAAGATTTTCCTTCCATGAAAGCTATGCTGTTTGGGTATTTTTATGCACTATTTAGCGTGCTATTTCGAGAAATTGGAAAAATTGTGGTCGTTGATCGACCTGTACAACGTGATTTTAGGGTAAATTTAACACTGCGTCATTTTCGTTCCTGACTGCAAGTTCCCGAAATAATAACATTTTTGAACGATTTGTCACGTTTACAATTCGGTCAAAATATTTTTTTTCATCTCAAGACTTATTAATCATCTCTTTTGCCATTTCAAAATTGGTTGTGATTCCACGATTACACTGATTTGTTTACAACTTACGTAGCGTCGCGTCGTAGCGTGTACACAAGGAAGATTGATTCATTGACTCTAGTGAGGATTTCACTTTGACAGCTATGCTTGGGTTAATAACCGTTTGTAAAATATTAGTTGTATATGTTTCGTTATTTTGTGTTTGTGTGAGTATTCGTACTCTGTGGCAATGATCGCGAAATTGCTCAATCGTCAACCCGGACGTAACTTATGTCCCATAGCGATCGTATGTCAAATATTTAGGTATTTTCAGCGGAGCTCTTCTTGGACAAGTCATATGTTGTATTTTTCTGAAGAAGTTGCCTTGATAATACTATAATGACTGTCCAGCCTTTCTGAAATGTTACAGAATGTAATTACATTGCATTTTATGTTATTTTTCCTTTAGGTGCTGCATGGTCAAGGGCATCGTACTGTGTACTGACTTGTTTCAGATTTATACAACTTTCAAATACAGTTGTCAGAAACAAGATCATCAATTTCCAGGCGCTGTTTTCTACAACTACACAGGTTTGAAAATAAAGTAAAATTTATTTAATCAAATACAAGTTGTATGCATAGATCACTATGCCTACCCACACAAATCAAAAGCATTGGCTTGAAAGGTTTTCAGTACCCACATACTAAACAGTGCCAGTAAACAACTGAATTGCTTGCTGTTGACAAACTATGCAAAGCAGCTTCTCAGTCTGAGAAAATCTGCCCATATTGCTTATCAAACAACAGATAAGTACAATTATAGTAAAGAACAGACTGAAAAAAGTCAATGCTCCAAGTCTACCTCAACACTGTCAGCCCTACAAAAGACATGTCGGATATTTTGCTTGTCTTGCCAAAGACAGATATAAATTATTTGTCAAGGAAGTGCAAAGTAAGCAAAAGGAGTCTTTTGTACCCAACATTCCCCAACATCACTATCACATTTGATGTGCATAAAACATCACAAGACAAAGAAAATCACAGTTTGGAAAAAATAGCGTCAATGACACTGTCGCTCCCATATGGATGGTAACAAGAGTGTCGAGGGAGTGAGAAATTTGTGAGCAATGCTTGGTTTGTGTGCAGGTGCCTCATGAGTTCTACACCATGCAGCGGATCTGAGTCAGAAAAACTGTTACAGTAGCAACTACACTATACTATAGGACGCTTGGTGAACCACTACTTAAAAGTGAGCTTCATCAGAGTGGTTTGACTGGGATGTTTGTGTTAGGTGATAGGGTAATGTACATTGAGAGTTGGAGTTCCACCCAGAATTTATGTAGCTTGTAGTTCATTGATGAAAATTATGTCTACAATTGGAAATGATTATTATTTGACTTTATGGTGATGATGATGGGAAAATCTGGTCCAAAACACCAGACGGACTATGCACATATCCTCATCTAGGTCAACCATGCCTGGGATTGTGGTGTTGTGTATGGGTTAGGTTGGGACTAAAAATGTTGGCAAAAATAAATGGATGACCCAGCAATTAGTCAGTAGCTGGATGGTTGGTTAAGTGAAGTGTGTGGAAGTTGGTCAAGTTTTTGACATGGACAGACATATATACATGCATTGTACACACATAAAGAAATAGAGAAATTTGAGAATATAGTACTTAATGAAAAATATAGTTGACAATGACAGAAATGAAATTTTATATCTCTTCACCAAACGGTGATCAGTAATTTATCGATCACTTAAAAAGAAAATACCGTCAAGGACACTATGTGCTCACATTCGGTTTGAATTGGTCCATTCGAGAAATATTTAAACCAGGAAAAACAAGAATGACAAAAGCAAATAAGGTCTCCAACTTAGGTACTGGAGGTCATCTTTAGGAACATGCATATCAACTTCTATAGCAATGGGACAAGCAGATCCTAAATACATAAGCAAATGTCATCAACAAAAAACAGAGAAGGCTTGATAAAAAGAAAAGGTGGGAGTGGGCAAAAAATGCACAAGGGATCTGGTAAAAAAGTAATGCTACATCATTGATCTTCTAAACCCTACCCCCTCCTGCATATCAAATGTTCCACCCTTTGGTATTACATAAGACCAAATGACAGGAAGTACATTTACAACCTTGGAGATTTTTAATTAATGCCATGAGTGTTATCATTCTAATGTAAACAGCACTTAAGTTAGTTACAGATAGTGAAATGCCTTCCACTGTGGGTGGTGATTACAACATCTGGAATTATCCTGGATCCAAATTTCTCATCAGTTCTTGTATGTCTTACATAGAAAAGTTGCAAAAATTGGTCCAAAATGAAAAAAATCACCTCAGCTTTGTTTTCTGGATCAAATTTTCCTACAAATTGGTATCAAATATGACAAAATTATGTTCACAGCCTTCAAAATTGCGGCTGACTCGCAGCGTGTTTGCAAGGTTATATCTGATTGGTCGATTGTCACTATTCACAGCAACTTAGGGAGTTTATTTGTATTGTTTTAATTATATTGGTAAGATTCAGCCAACCAATAGGATAACAGCTTCGAAATCGCTGCAGGTCGCCCCCAAAATTGTCTCACAACATATCCTGGGTTAGTATAGGTCATTTAAGGTCACAAACTGAGAAAAGTACCTAAAATATACAAATTTTGGGGTTTCCCAACACTTTGAGCAGAAAATCTATCTAATAACATCTTTCGGGACTTTATACCAAATTACAAAGCTATCAAACAAGGGACTTTATACCAAATTACAAAGCTATCAAACAAGTAATGTTGAGATAAAGTTTTCTTGACCAAAAATGACAATATTGTCTTAAAAATACAATTTTTTATATTTCAGGACAATTTCCACATATCTAACTATTGTCATCTCTGTATGTCTGTGTACGAAATATGAAAGCTGTCTGTCCAGGGGTTTTAAAAAGGAAACACTGTCTAAGATTTTTTGACCAAAAATGACAAAATTGCACAAAAATAGTAATTTTCCCAATTTTGTCATAATTTCAACAAATTAGAAGAGTAACACCTGCGCAAAGATCCAACCCAAATTTGAGAGCAATTGGGCCGGCGGTTTCAGAGAAGAAGAATTTTTACTGAAAATGAGAAAAATCACAAAAAAATTCAGCAAAAATACAAAATTAAGGATATCTTCACAATATTCATAAAACTGTATAAGTTTACCTAAGGTACTTGCACACAAATTTTCAAAGCAATCAAAAAAGCGGTTTGAGTTATTAATTCTTAACCATTTTCACATTTTGTGAGCTCATTTGCATAATTTTGGCAATGCAGACTTCATTTGAACAAAATCCCATTTATAGCCCAGGATGCATCAACACACCAAATACCAAGCTGAAACGTGCAGCGGTTTGCGTGTTTTTAATGTTGACGGACATACTGTACGTACATACATACATACATACATACATACATACACACATACATACAGACGCCATCGACTTCAGCCTATACGATAAACTCACATTGGTAAAACCAAATGTGAGCTAAAAATAAAATGAAAATTTTCAAATTAAGTAGGGTGTAAATAAATAGTTTAAAGTCAGAAAAAAATAATTTTCAAACTTAACACAATATTCTGCACTAAGTGGTATGACCTAGCTCTCACTGTAACTTTTATGTGTAACTTTAACCCTTTGCAGTCCAGAGCGCCCTCAAACGCCCTATGGGGGTGCGGCCAAAGCGCCCGAAAGCGCCCGAACATTCCACACTTCCGGGTTGATTTGAAAATGCGGGAAACGTAACGGTTTTCCGTGAGATACGTATCATCAGTTTCTGGTGACGTACTAAGCAAATGTGAGGCTATATTTTCCCGCTCATAAATATTCAGGTTGCCATTAAAAGATTTTGAATAAAATCGATCTGAGTTTCCTGGGATGCGTCGCCAAGTTGAATTTTAAATTCTTGTTTACGTCTTTCCGTGGCGTTTACCGTCTATGAAAAATCATGGATCCTGGTCGGGCAAATGCCGAAGTCATGAGAATTTTCATGGAAGACGACGATGAGGAGGAATTTTTAGGCTTCCCAGATGTAGAAACGGCGAGTGACATCGACGTAGGAGAAATTGATGCGGCACTACAGCAAGTACTGGAGAGTTTGAGGACGGCGAGCTACAACCGGAAGCGCCCGATAACTTGCGTGAGATTCCTTGGTCGGCCGATCTTGAAAATTTCAATCTTCTGAATTTTCTGGTCGCTGAAGCTGATCCAAATCATCATTTAGGTGTCAGAGTTCAGCCGTTAGATTAATTTTTTGTTAATTTTGCCTTCTTTTCTTCAATGGGTTGTTGATGAGATCAACAGCTACACAACTAAGAGTCAATGCATCAATGGCGCCGACCTATACTGGTATGAGACGAAGGTAGATGAAATGCGGGCTTTCATCGCCGTGAATATTTTGATGGGAATCCACACCCTCCCAGACATAAACGACTACTGGTCAACTGATTACAGATTGCAAGTACCGGGGATCGCAAAAGTACTGCCGAAGAACCGGTACAAGAAGCTGTCGCAGTAATTTCACATCAATAACAACGAACTCGATCTGCCTGCCGGTGACCCCAACCGTGATCGCATGTTCAAGGTTCGACCTCTCCTTGACCTGGTTCATTTTTCTTTTGCTGCTAGCTATGTGCCATTTCGTGAGCTGTCGATCGATGAGGCTATGGTCAAATTCAAAGGCCATAGCTACATGATCCAGTATATGCCAACCAAGCCAGTCAAATGGGGTTTCAAGGTGTGGATGCTTGCTTGTCCCCGTACCAGATACTGCCTGAGTCTCGACCCCTACACCGGAAAGAAAGGCGGACAGGTAGTCGTCTGGAATCTTTCAAGGATGTACCACAACATGGGGCATATTTTATTTTACGATAATTTTTTTAGTTCAGTTAGTCTCGCCCTAGATCTCCAGAAACAAGGTACCCTGTGCTGCAGTACTGTCCGCACAAACAGACTCGGGTTTCCAGAAGACCTCCGGAATGTGAAGTTGCGGGACAACGCAAGCGAAGCCCGGCAGTTTGGCAGACTGGTGGCAACATCATGGCAAGACAAGCGCACAGTCAACATCTTGTCAACATCATCGCAGCCAGAAATAACAACAATCAGACGGAGAGGTGGTGATGTATCATGTCCGAAGAGTGTGATAGACTACAACAAGTTCATGGCGGAGTTGACCTTTCTGATCAACTCGCCACTTACTATCCACTCGGAGGCAAGCATTACAAATACTGGAAATATTTGTTCTGGTTTATCATCAACAGAGCAATTTGTAATGCTTGGATCATGTACAAGATCGCCAACACACCACCTCCAAGGCATCGATATCGCCAAAAAGACTTCCGTCTTGATCTGTCAACTCAACTGGTGGCTGGTTTCACTGCTAGGAAAAGACCAGGCCCTCCAGCAGCACCAGTCCTACTTCCATCTTCGCTGGCTGCGGAAAACCTGCCTTGCCATGAGTGTGTGAGAATCGACACTGCCAGAGGAAAGAAGACCTGTGTCCTCTGTTCCAAACTTGGAAAGAAGACAGCCTCTGGCAGGGGTGTGCAAACATCATGGATGTGCTGTAAATGCAAGACAGCACTGTGTAAATTTGACTGTTTTGTCAAATTTCACGCCATCCAAATGTGAGGTCAACATCTCTCACACATGCCAAACGGCCCTTTTCAGGGCCACTAAACCCTCAAAAAAGAGAACTACCGTACACACATATATTTATTTTGAAATAAAGACATAGTCACACATTAATAAATCCTTTCATTTTGTTATAAATATTGAAAATTTTGTTTTCAATATTACTTTTACTTTATTATAAATTCAAAATTTTGATGCAAATATTTCTTCGTTCTGCCATGAAATTCTGCAAAGGTTGGTAGATATGCAATGATACCAACCGCAAATTCCGGGCTCTGTATGATGCTATAAAAATTGCAAAATGAAAAAAAAATTGTTTCTTCAAAATAACATCTTGTAAAAAAAGAACACACAAACTAATATGAATGTTTTATTTATATTTATTTCATCCGAGACATCTCATCTGAAAAGGAAAGTGTAAAATTGTGCAATCAATCAGCTGCCAACTTCGATCGATGAGAAAAAGTGTCAAGAAAAGGTCTTGGATTCTCCATCAGCAATATATCATTAGAAAGGAAATTTCATAAGCTTCAAAATAAGTTCTGGTTGCTGTAGTCAGTTTTGAGCTGGTTTTTCACAATTTTGGAAAAAAGAAAACACTGTTAATTATTACACAATACTTTAGTTCTTGAGTGGAGAGTTCTGGTCTCCACTGTATATTGTTATGCAAATGAGCTGGGCTGCAAAGGGTTAACACTATACTGCTTGGTGCCAGAAACACAGACTTGATCCTCATAAAACACACAAACAGATTTATTGCTTCCTTGGGGAAAATTTTGTACCTGATTGAGTGAATGGAATCTTTGGGGAACAAAGTATTACACAATTCATTTTCAAACCTAAGGGTGAATCTTCATGCACCAAATGGTGTACTAAATTTTAAGCTTTTGTAACCTTCACTCTAACTTCTTGGTGAAGTTTGTCATTACAGACATTAGACAGTTCTTTTTGCAATTGCTGCTCTGTGTTGCTCATGTTGCCTAGTTGAGATGGTTAGGAGAAGAATCTTTGCTTGCCTGTGGAAAAAAAACTGTGTATGTCGTTGACTGAACAGCATCATTGAGGTGCAATGTAAAAACTACACCAGATTGTGATTGTGGGGACCAACTCTTCTTGCAGAAAGTAAATCTGAAATGATAATAATATCCTAGTATCAAAGATTAGAATGGTGAAACATGATTTGTTTGTAGATGAAATATAAAGTGGAATTCAGGTGTCATCTCTTACAGTTTATTCAAGGGAAAATTTTCATGTTATTAACTTCAAATCTAAGGCAACACTGTGAGAGATGACACATCCACATTGTCAGGGCTTCAAACTTAATTGTCTGGTGTTACTGATATGTATTGAGATGATTATTTTTGCATGGGACCTTGATATAAGTGCCAAAATGCAAATGAGTCAGTATAATTAAGGCATATAATTTAAGGTCCTGAACTTGTGCCAGTGTTACAGTAGGAGATTTTCCTCTGTTTGCGAGAAATATGCCTTATGGTCTATTGCAATCTACTTACAGAAGCTATAGGACCTATAACAACTCAGCTTGGGTAATCCTCCCTTGGCATTGGTGAAATGCTGTCAAAGAGAGCATTGAAATAACATGTAAAATTGTGTAAACCTAGGTGCAGACCAACAAAGTAATCATAATAGGTTAAGAATGAAAAATACCGTCAAGGACACTATGTGCTCACATTCGGTTTGAATTGGTCCATTCAAGAAATATTTAAACCAGAAAAACAAGAATGACAAAAGCAAATAAGGTCTCCAACTTAGGTACTGGAGGTCATCTTTAGGAACATGCATATCAACTTCTATAGCAATGGGAGAAGCAGATCCTAAATACATAAGCAAATGTCAACAACAAAAAACAGAGAAGGCTTGATAAAAAAAGAAAAGGTGGGAGTGGGCAAAAATGCACAAGGGATCTGGTAAAAAAGTAATGGTGCATCATCGATCTTCTAGACCCTACCTCCTCCTGAATATCAAATGTTCCACCCCTTGGTATTACATAAGACCAAATGACAGGAAGTACATTTACAACCTTGGAGATTTTTAATTAATGCCATGAGTGTTATCATTCTAATGTAAACAGCACTTAAGTTAGTTACAGATAGTGAAATGCCTTCCACTGTGGGCGGTGATTACAACATCTGGAATTATCCTGGATCCAAATTTCTCATCAGTTCTTGTATGTCTTACATAGAAAAGTTGCAAAATTGGTCCAAAATGAAAAAAATCACCTCAGCTTTGTTTTCTGGATCAAATTTTCCTACAAATTGGTACCAAATATGAAAAAATATGTTCACAGCCTTCAAAATTGTTCACAGCTCAAATTGTCTCACAACATATCCTGGGTTGGTGTAGGACATTTAAGGTCACAAACTGAGAAAAGTACCTAAAATATACAAATTTTGGGGTTTCCCAACACTTTGAGCAGAAAATTTATCTAATAACATCTTTCGGGACTTTATACCAAATTACAAAGCTATCAAACAAGGGACTTTATACCAAATTACAAAGCTATCAAACAAGTAATTTTGAGATAAAGTTTTCTTGACCAAAAATGACAATATTGTCTTAAAAATACAATTTTTTATATTTCAGGACAATTTCCACATATCTAACTATTGTCATCTCTGTACGTCTGTGTACCAGATATGAAAGCTGTCTGTCCAGTGGTTTTAAAAAGGAAATACTGTCTAAGATTTTTTGACCAAAAATGACAAAATTGCACAAAAATAGTAATTTTCCCAATTTGTCATAATTTCAACAAATTAGAACCCTTGCAAAGAGACAACCCAAATTTGAGAGCCATTTGGCTGGCGGTTTCACAGAAGAAAAATTTTTACTGAAAATGAGAAAAATCACAAAAAAATTCAGCAAAAATACAAAATTAAGGATATCTGCACAATATTCATAAAACTGTATAAGGTTCACCTAAGGTACTTGCACACAAATTTTCAAAGCAATCAAAAAAGCGGTTCTTGAGTTATTAATTCTTAACCATTTTCACATTTTGTAAGCTCATTTGCATAATTTTGGCAATGCAGACTTCATTTGAACAAAATCCCATCTATAGCCCAGGATGCATCCACACACCAAATACCACACTGAAACGTGCAGCGGTTTGCGTGTTTTGATGTTGACGGACATACTGTACGTACATACATACATACATACACACATACATACAGACGCCATCAACTTCAGCCTATACGATAAACTCACATTGGTAAAACCAAATGTGAGCTAAAAAGGCTTGTATCATAGTTGAAAGACACTGGAAATGTTTTTAAACAGGTTTCATCTGGAGTTGTATAGATATTCTGTATGAATACATTTTCAGTATTTGGGGAAAAAAGCTGGTTCTATGAGAGGAACATGTATGTGCACACATGTATTCTTGATCTGGCACTAACAGCTGGATTCCATATCTATTGCTATAATGATAGGAAGGAGGGTCTTACATATTTTTGACATTTACGTCTATGCTGATCACAAGTCGGAGTTGAGCACAGATGAATCCGTTTTAGCCCAGCTAAAACATACATTGAAGCTGTTATCCAATGTGAAGCAGCATCTGTGTCATCCAACAGGTTGTTAAAAACGTTTACCACTTTTTCTTTGTCCTGAAATGGCAGATGAGAATTTTGATTTTAGAATGAAATACAGCAATTTTAGAGCAAAATACAGCAATGTTAGAGCATCCCTAACACACAGTGACACTTTCAAAGTACTGTAATAAGTGATTTTATTGACTGTGTGACCAAACGGCAAAAGTCACCTTAAATGACAAAAGATTCATCACATTCTGATTGCATAAACAGTAATTGAGTGAAGACTTTTTTAAAAATTGTACTTTAATATGACAGACTTGACTACATAAACTTGCAGATTCCATAATAACGATGATGGTCACTTCCAGGAACTGGTGTAAAAAATATCACATCTGAAACAATATGTATTAATGTTAATTATTAAATTGTATACAAATGTGATGGCAATGTTACAATATTTGTAATTTTGGAAAAGTTCAGACTATGGCCACTGATATTGATATCTTAAATTGGAATGACTCCATGAAGGGTCAACATTGTGTCACTTACCATCATTGCTGTCATGATAGCGTTTTATCAAGAAGTGATCCTCCTACAACTTGGTGATGTCCTTACAGTGTATACCATGATAACTTATCTGGTATTTAAATTGGTATCATAGAAGAGTGGACTTCGTAGAGTGACTTTAGCCTGGCCAGACAAATCTGCCATTGTCATAGTTCTTCATAGCACTGTTTCACCTGACCGTATGTGTCCTTTTCATATCCTGAATTGAAATAATGTTGGGGAAAAACGTTAATAACTTACAGGACAAGCCTAAATGGCTAAATTAGTTACATAGAAAATTTGTATGTTGATTTAATATGAAAATAACAGGACATGTTTTTACTAGTTTGTTTATTGTATGTGCCTTTTTCAAATATTAAAGCATGCAGGAAAAGAATCACAAACGCTGTTAACAAATACTGTATTATATTAAGTTAGGCTGGAATGCCAGACAGTTGTATATGAATATAGTTACTGCAAAAAATGAAATTAAACAACAATAAATCGTATAGGCCAGTATGACCAAAAATTTGTCATACATAAACACACACCTGCATGTAGACACAAATGTGAAGTAGGGACCGTGATTGAAGAGAGTATGTTGAGTGACATTGCGAAGCAAGTCTTCAAAATACCATCAATTGAACAGAAATTCTAATAATTCAACAGAACCATGAAACTACAAAAGCAATCAGTTTGATGGCAATATACCTAAAAGTCACATACAACTAGTCAAAAAAAATTGTAAAATATAACAAGTATAAAGAGGTTGCAAACAGTTAAGTATGAGGACGTTATGAGTTGGAAGGCAGTTCTAATTGAGAATATACTTACATATAATGCCCAGATGTTGTGTATGTGTTTTTTTCCAAACACATGTACCAAGGTAGAAATGCCAGGTGTGTATGGCTATCTCCTGAGTGCTGTAACCAGTGGGTGCTGTCCAATTTTGTAGTGGGATGTTGACAAGAATTGAGCAGACGCCCAATTCTGCATCCTCGTTAATCAACAAGTCACCAGTACATGTGAATATCTTTGGACCAAATACCAGTATATAGCCGGCGCTCAATCTGAGAAGGTTCAGATCATTGGGCGCCGAGATCAACAGATGACCATAGTAGCGTCTGTGGCATCAGTGACCACAGCGCGATTGTGTTACCACTTCATTAAAATGTAATCAATGTTGTGTGCAAAGTCACCTTGAGGAATAATCATTTCCAGGATGCCCTTTTTGCACCTCTATGATCATTCCCAATTTTACGTAGTTCACAAAATTTATACACCTGTTCACATGTATATAAATAATAATAATAATAATAATAATATAATAACAATAATAATAAAATAACAACAAAAATTTATTTCCATAGGGTCTAATCCACATCAATCAGTGATAAGAGACTTTTAAAATACACTTTTTAAAAATGTAACAGTACAAAAGACAGTTTTAGAAGTATATAAAACAGAATTATAGTGTATAAAAAAAATTTAACATTTTCAGTAGTTACTGACATGTACAATTTGTCCCGGCAGGTCAAACAACCATAAACACTTCCTTTTCTATCTTTTGCCTGTATTTCATTGACATACGTTACGTCTCCTCATGTGCACACTACAAAATCACGGGTAATATATCTCTATGGTAATACGCAGTAACACTACAAAGCATACTTGATTATGATTTTTCCCTATTATAATCACTGGAGATTGAATTCATACGGAAGGAGTAACTCTTAGAACGGTCTGGCAAATGCATGCAAATATATTATTCATCTTTCTACCAGGCGCCATAGACAAACCACAGAAATAACTATGACTTGGGAGAAAGAGTATTAATTTGTCTGCTGGCAACATTTCATTTCTATTTATATAATTAATATGACATTTCAACAATATCATTCTCAGTATATTTTGACTAGTTGAAGAGTTTCCTGTAAGGTTACCAACATGGCCGTGAATAATAAGGAGGTCTTTGCAATAAATGACTGGATTTGCTTTAATTAGTGCATTCATAGTATGTTGGCTTCTTTAGTATTTTGTTCATTTGGTTGATCAGCTGGTATAACTGCATATACTCCTTTGTGGTCTGACCAGGAATTTTCTATTGTACCAGATGTAATGTTTGACTGATTAGCAAAAATCAGATCTAAAGCTGAATGGTTATCAGTGGTCTCTTCAGTTATTAGTTGCTGGCATTTAAAGGTTGTCATCATAAAGTTAAGGAAAGTAGCATTAGTGTCAGAAAAGATATCAAAGTTAAAATCACCTGTGATAATAAGTGGTATTGTTGTTTTCTTCCAGCCATGTTGATTATTACCTCATCTACTGTAGCACCTTGAGATTTGTGAATTGTTTTTGCAGCAGACTGTTTCAGTGGGAATTGAATTCTCATCACTGAGACATGTTTCTGGTATCTAATAACAGGAAACTGACGTTTGATATCAAATACTGGCGTCCACTCTTTGTTCATATTACCTTGACATAAGTGTCTGTATTTTCGTCTCCTTAAAAGACCAATGTGTTTGTCATCAAACTCAACCCATATTACACTTGATCTGTTGTTGGATGTATTTGTCATTCTGTGGTCTATTTTGTGCACTATACAACTAGCGCCATTGGTCATGCCATCTTCAACATCAATATTAGCAGTGATATCATATCTGAGTCCGATAGCTATAGGTGCTTCTGATAACAAACCGCATGTTTTGGACGAATCTTTGGGGATCGTTTTCAGGATCTGTGCTTTTATTTTTTGTGACACGTCACCTACAACTGTATCCATTGCAGGGAGCATTTTCAAATACCTCAGTGTTATGTGCTAGTACCTTTTCATTGGTAGTGTACAAATGGAGAGCTGATTTATTGTATGTTCGATTACTTGGATGAACAGAATGTTGCTCCAACTCAGCTATATCTTGATTTGTGTGATTTCCTTCTCTGAGTCGATTGAGAAATTGTGCAAAGTGTAAATCATCCTTTTGTCTCATGATTTCAGTTAGTTCATGCATAGTGAAATATTCCTGCCATAAGTTTGTTGCTAGTGGTCCATACTCTCTTGTTAAGTCACTGAATATCCAGCCATCCATGACAGGCTTTAGTTGATACAAGTCACCAACAGTTATCAATGAAACACCGCCAAATAATAGATTGTTGCCTTTAATTTGTTGAAGGCGCAAATTAATGAAATTGAAGAGTTGATGTCCAACCATGCTTATTTCATCTATGATAACAACTGATAGATTTCGATATTTAGCTCTTAGTGTGTTCAGTTGGTCGCTGTCTAGTGGTTTGTATTTGTAACCTTGATTCGCTGGTACTTTGAATGCTGAGTGTATTGTACGTGCTTCCATCGATATTATAGGCTGCTTTTCCTGTGGGTGCACACAACAACAATCTACAGTCATTAGGATTCTCTCCAGCAGTTGAACACAGATATCGATGTAAAGCTTGATAATTGCTTTTATTACAACAGATTTTCCTGTACCAGCACCCCCTGTGATAAATATATGTAAAGGATCTTTGTTCGTCTTGACGGATTTTAGGACATGATGGAATATTTCTTTCTGCTTTAAGGGGTAGACCCACCTTCCTTGAGTGATTTTGGTCATTTTTGTTTTATGGTAAATTTTGAATCTGTCTAATATGGCCTTTGAGTGGATGATAAGTTTGAAACCATAACATACTCGGAAATGAGTTAGATTTTAACAAAAATTAACATTGTAGGCGCAGTTCGCGTGCCGTGTTTTTTCTTATGTCTTAACGGTTTCCAGATTAGTCAAGGCTATCTCAAGAGCGTAAGTAGATTACATTAATTCCGTCCGGAGGAGTGCGCATGCGTCAGTCTTCTTCCCAGCTGCCGGCAGGAAGTATATCGCGGCTACTGAACATGCTGACGGTAGCCGTCGATTACAAAAGCATGGTGCACAAAAGCGAAATTATCAAGCATATGGCCGGGAATGAGAGAACAGTTAAAATTGTTAGAGTTACAGTCAGGCTTAAAACTCCAGTTTCCAATGCGTTGAAAAGGTGTAAACTGGAAATGGTCGCAAGCGAGGACTGCATGTAACGCAGACGCTTACTCATTCAACAAGTTGCCTGTCCCGTTTTTCTAGAGGGTCTATGACTAAACTGAGCTTCGAAAAACTTGTGATACATCTTGCGCACAACAGAGAGGCTGCTCGTTGTTGTTTACGTTATTTTTACCTCGCTTTCCTATTACACGTATTTAATAAAACTGTTCCCGTATAAAACAAATAACGGCCGAAAATCCAAATAGTAGGTCTTTGTCTTTACATTTTTGCCAAATAAAGTCCAGCACTCAAAATTAATCGCCGCCGAAAACCAAAACGTACATTTGTGTCCGCTAACAAATGACGTGGACTCAATGCAAAGTATAGTCTGACATTCAAAACTGACCCCGCCCCAATCAAACTAGGCAACTCCGAAAATCCAAAATTACGTCTTTTTCTGATAACAGTTTACATGTTTGTCTGCACCTAATGAAGTCCGACATTCAAAATTGATCCCGCTCCGAACTAATTGCGACTGATGATAAAATGTCAGATGATTTTTTACGTCTGCAAATGCCCAGTGATATCCGGCAACCAAAACTGTTACCGGCCCCGCTTACGTTACGGTTTACACGTAAAGCATGCAATGAAGATTACGTTCCTGTACGTCACCACAAGTTTTCTATATTTTTTGTGAAAATGGTTGCGACGTCTTTTTGTTTCGACAGTTGGGCGAGCAACATTCCTCTCAGTAGAAATTAGAAATATGGCAATAGTTCGAAATTTTATAACGAGAAAATCGCGCCGGTGTCTGCTCTGCCCGGTTTGGAAACGTAAGCCTATTGTTCTGTAAATTCTATGCGGGCACAGAGGGAACGTGATGCGGATAACGCACGTACAGTTATGCTATATTACATTAAAATGATGCTGTGATTTGTTTTTAATCTGTACCGGAGCTAATCATATAGCAGACATAATTTGTCTCGATCAACTGAACTTTTATTTGGCGGACTGCTCATGAAGTGACTCCAAGTCCAGGGTCGAAATCAATCTCGATTGAAAAGTATGCGATATTTCACAGCACAAATTCATGTCGGTATAGCTTTAAAATCTTTGCGATTGAATTGTTATAGGTAATTATAAACTTCTGCGGTAAATTTAAAGAAACCAAAATTGAAAATGATAGAATAATTTCCATGAACTTGAAAAAATTAAACAACCATGAACGTGCTTTGTTCGAATCAGCAACTACTTTCTCCTGGGATAAACTCAATCACGCTGAAAAACAGCATGCTGCTGGCCTGTCTATCGTCGTTATTATGCCACCGGAGAACGACGAATGCTCGTTTCCACATATCAGCCAACGCGTTATTCAACTGTTTGACTGAAGTTTCACGCATTTCATTACTTGTACGAAACTCGACCGTCGCGATTTTAGAATGACGCATTCAATTTAATATCAGCGTGGTCAGAGATTCACATCTGTTTTAGGTACTCGCCTCCATGGTACTCGCGAAGCCGAAACAAGTCGCTTTTAGAATTGTTCAAGTTTCGTGTCAGTATCGATTTATTTCAGCTTTCCGCCAACTTTTTATCTTGCTATTAGGAAATCGTTTTAGATACCAGATATTGTCAGGTGTTATATTTAGTTTAGCCTAACGATGGGTTCTAACCTGGCACAACACAAAGTTAGCCCGGCACTGGTGCTTCTGAGGTCGGAAACCGCGTTCATGTAGCTGTCCGTTTTTAGCTCCTTGCTATGTTCAAGGCGGACTGTGGTCGTACTTCAACATGTAGTACGGAACCACAGTCCCTCCACAAGGACCGTGACGGAACGTATTAAAAGCTAACGTACGCAACACGGCGTCTGAATGAACTCCGTCTTTGTCGGTATGTACCACATTGTAAATTCATTGTCACGTGTCTCTCTCCGGGCAGGAAGCTGAAAACGCGGTGACGATTGCGCAACCAAAAGAGAGAAAAACACAATGTCATCGGACTTGGCATGCAAAATCACATAATTTTTACGAAGAATATACGCAGCCAGCCATTTCTTCGCTTGATAATCAAATTTTAACTGGTACACTACAGTGCACAGTTAATACGCTAGTTTGTATTTAGCAAGAAGATTATCCCCAGATTTAGCTCGGAATGACAGTTGTGTAAATAAAGCCTAACGCTTACGCCGCGAACTGGCCGTTTCAGTGTTCATTTTCTTCCAATTTCACGTCATGTATCATTTCATTCATACCACAAATTCAGACAATTGTGTAAAAAGTCCTGTACTTCATTATGGGCTGGGAATTTCCACCGAAAATGTGAGCGAACCGGAATTTTAGCTGACTTTGTGCGACTCCAAGGGTCGCATACACATTTCTGCGATTTACTCCGTTCCGTTTTTGGCAATGTATCGCAACTTCTGGAGAGTGTAACTTGGCGCCACGTTGACGGATTAGCCTCATCTTTGCACAGGTTGTAGTTAGTGACTGTTTCTACAAAACCGTGTCTCAGAATTCCGATAATGTTCCAGAAACAAAAGATATCGTGACAAACGTGGACAAAAGCCGTTAATTTATTCAGAATCCACCACTTCTCACTTTCAAGGCTAATTGTGCAAAAACAAAGAGGAGTATCAAAAATCCAAGACACGGTTTTTTACACACCTTACCCTGCTATCGATTGCAGTAAACGGCTCACCAATGGCCATCACCCTCTCGTACTTACACTTTTTTAAGTGAAAAAACTCAAAAACACAAATTTTTGAGCAAAACAAACACACGCAAACAGATTTTGAAATATTCTGACAATTTTTATAATCTTCAATTGTCAAGCTACCCAAACATATACTACATGTCGGGTTAAAGATTCATTTTAATGGTGAAAAATCAGGTTAAAGATAAGTGTCTGCGAATGTGGGTCTCCCCTTAAGTTTAAAGATCTCACCAGTGCATAATATTGGTCATCAGGGATACGCCCAGGTACAGTATTTTTGTCATCATTGATTGTATAGGTAGTCCTTAGACCAACATCAATACCTATATCATATATGGCATGTTCAGGTTTGTCAGGATCAAAGTATATGTATATGTGTTCACTTGGCGTGGAACCTGTCTGTAAGTCATCATTTTCTGTCTGCTGTGCATTTGGTGCAATCTGGTTAAATGCATCAGTATCATCGACATCACACTGTTCAGCAGCTTGCTTTGCTTGTTCCAACTCTTTTGTATAGTGTTCATAATCTACTGCATTATTTGCAATAATATGCTTACTAAGTTCATAGGCATCTTGAAATGTGTCACAGTCACACAGTAAATCTACAGTTTCATTTCTCCATGGCATGTACAGTAATAATTTCTCTCGACAGTAATTTTCATTGTCAACTCTGTTATTGTAGTTGACACAGCGTATTACACGAGGAGTTTTCAGTTCTTGTATGGTAATTCCATTTCTGAGATTGATATTTATCTTGGATTTATCCGGTGTGATATTTGTTGCCATTTCAGAGTCTGATTCACTGAGAATATCTGGATTGTCATCATTGACATCTGGTGAGTGACTTGTGCTATTTTTTGGATATTTTACTTTTAGTTTGGATGCATAATCTGCAAGGCACCAATTTTCCAATGCTTTTGGTCTTCTAGCATAACGTTTGATAAGATTATCACTTTCTATGTCAGTGGAATCACCAGGTGTGTTTTCAAGGGCAGCTTTACTTTTCAGTAGAAATGTTCTTTCATGTGGAGGTGATGTATTAATGAATAAAACCTGTCTTGTTGTGGCTTTAGTTGGTGGCATTTGTAGTATAATGTAAGCAGCCTCCTGTGCACTGATTTCAACATTGTTAAAGAATTTATTGCCAATGTGTCTGACTTGTGCCTTGAGTTCCATATTACCTCGTCTGGCTTCTTTGCATGCTTGGTCAAGTATGCACTCATACCTCCTTGTGACTTACTTATGTATGATACAATGTACATCGCACATGCATATGGATCTAACACAAACTGAAGATCATGATTGGCACCCCATGCTGGTAATAATGGTTTCATGTAAGCATTGACATGCAAGTCACAAGGGTCTCGTTTAAGGAATATTGTGACTCTTTGTAGAGAACTACGGATAGCTAGAATGTATTCTTCATAACTAATATGTAATTCACTGGACAAAAAGTTGGCAAATGTTACAGATTTTCCTTCTTTCATATCATCTAGTTTTTCTTAGATGTTGTCATAAATTTCTTTGTATTTTTTTTTTGTCAACTGTATCATCATTATCTAATGGTGTGAGAATCATTGTCTCTGACATTGGAGGCATTGGATAGCCAAAACGACATATGGGTTTACCTTTTTCTCTGCATGATTTTGAGTGTTTATGAGTTTGCAGGTTAAGTAGTTCACTTATTTCAGCTGGTACATTGGAAGAACATGACACATATTTGTCAATGAAAGTGATCACTTCTGCAGGTGTGTTTTGTTGATAGTTTGGTGCATTCTCAATCCACATCAACATATGAATATGTGGAGAACCTCTTTGTTGGAATTCAACTCTGTAGAAGTAATCAGTAAGTTTGCCTATTGGTTCATGTGGACTTTTGAGAATAGTGTATGAATACATTTATTCTGTGGTCAAAGAATCGAGCACAAGTGACGGGTCTGATTGCAGTAACCTTGCCTTTGTAGCCCAATCCATTGCTTTCAATTCATCATCAGTATAGTGTTTACCATCAACAAGGCGGCCTAGTATGCGGTGAAGGTCAATCCATCTAGTATCAGCACTTGAGAGGGAACAGAACCATGTCGGTAAACCAAGTTGTCTGATCATAGCAAAGACATCCTTCTTCCTTTTTTCCAAGTAAGGTGGTGAATTACGCAAATCTCTGAATATATATAAAAACCGTCATCAAGTCTGAGTAGTTCTGTTACTTTATCAGGGTTTAATAGGTCAGCAACTTTGTAATTTTACCCTCAGTTTTACAACGCCGTAGTGCAAGGTGTACTTTATCATGTATTTGTTTCAACTGCAATTTCTTCAGTTTAAAAAATATATTTGGTACACAATTAGCAACGCGTCTGTCCACATTACGAACTTCCCATTTACATATGTCACTGTAATATACAGGAGAGTTATTTTCTGTATCAATGAGTCGACGTTGTCCACAGAATATATTAGAGATATTAGTATCATCAAGTAAAGTATCCATATTAGCAACAGCACCCTCTTTAGGTTCAACCTCACTGAATGTATCACTACCGGTAGAATCAGTGTCAGAATCAGATTCAACTGACGGTTGGGATGCACTGTCTGTATTATCAATGAAGGCTGCCATGTCAGTATCTGTATTATCACTGATTTTCTGGAACCATGAATCATCTGAATTTGGTATAGGATACTATTTTCCATAAGCCACACTAATGCCTGCATCACTTTGTTGGGTCTGATATTTTCAGTAAATTCGCATCGTGTATATGATAACTTTCGTTTTAGCTTGACTGGTATAGTTGCACATTCATTAAGCATTCTTGGTAGCATATTGATGGTAGGGTTTATATCTGTTGGGATATTCACAACAGGACCAGATAATGATCTTTGACCTCCACGGGGCAAATTGCACAAATGCATGAAAGGAATTCTCAAAGCTATTAAGCGTTCCTCTAATTGGTGTAAATGTAATTCTGATGGTATATTGGGAAAATTCGTTCTATTAGCTATAGACAGTTTTGGGACTTTGCCTGCAGATATAGATCTATAGCATGTAGTACAAACCCATTCTGTATTGTTGACAGAGATATAGCCAGTCAGGTATTGAGATGCATTGGCAGAATGTGTGGCTAATTTGGCAGCTTGAATTACAGACTTTCTGAACCATGTTTGATGACATGATGAACAGACATAAATGGGTCCTTGAGATGTATGTTTCTGGAAACTATCAATGCAGTCTTGCAATAATTCACCATGACGGTTGTCTGGCAAGCTTGTATTCAGTTTAGTAATTTCTGAACAGTCCATTGCTCCAATACTGCTTTCAATTACATATCTTTCTTTGTTTTTTAGGGACCGTCTCAGATTGTCGCAGAAGTTCAAGAAACGAAATTTCTTCGTTTAGATCAAAACCCCCTCCCCCTAAACGAAACTTCAAAAGTGCGAAATGTTCATGTCTGCCTGAGAGTACAATGTTGCATTTTGCTATAGCTACTAAAGACGTATTCCCCTTGCCACATTACAATTAAAGTAAACGATCAGATTTGAGTACTAACAGGGCATTTTACCGCATAAAAGTTTCATTTTATTTTACTTTCCCTTTTTGCATCTCTTGTGCTGTTGTTTGTCTTTGTGAACACGCAATTTGTACTTGGTAGGGGCGGTAAATAAGCGAAAAAATTTGACAAGGGGGCCCAGGCATGTTCAATCTTATTAAAACGACTATGACCAGGTGCATAACAAGTGAGAATAAAGACATCTAGTAGTTAGAGCAGACGCTTATAAATAGCACATTTTAAAAAATGATACTTTTTGTCTTTGTATAATTTGATGAATGAAATGTTTAGGATACAATGTTCCTATCGGTAAATTGTGTTTGGGGCACAAACGAGATGGAAACAGTTACAAATTTGTTGGCACGAGTGTGCAGTTTTTCTTTAATTTAAAATAAACACACGAAAACTTGTGATCACAAATAAAAGTGCGAAAGTGAAGTTCACTAATTGAATGGAGGTCAAACCCCCTCCCCCCCTAAACGAATAAATTCACTTTTTGAACTTCTGCGACAATCTGAGACGGTCCCTTAAGCGCTTTATGTCTTGTGCTTTTCGTTTCAAATGTTTCTCTTTCTGTTGGAAAACACCACTCTGCCTTTGGGAGCTTTTATAACTTTGTTGCTGCTGTCTCTCAGTGTTTTTATATTTAGTACATTTGCGAAGAGATCTCATGGAGATTTTGGTCTTTAATTTCTCTTTTAGTCTAAATGTGGGATTCTTTCGCAAATTTTGAATGTATATTTTATGCCTCTCCTTTTCTGGCTGTCTGAAGTTAGGATTTTGACGCAAGTATTTCATCTGTGAGCGCAATTTCAGTTTCTCTTTCTCTTTGAACACTGGATTTTGTCGAAGTTCAGTTATGTATGACTGTAATTTTTGTTTTTCATTCTCTTTGAACACTGGATTTTGTCGGAGTTTTGTTATATGTGACCGTAGTTTCAGTTTCTCTCTCTCTTTGAATTCTGGATTTTGTTGAAGTTCAGTTAGGTGTGACCGTAATTTTTTTCTTTCTTTCTCTTTGAACACTTGATTTTGTCTTAGCGCTTTCTTTTGTACTTGTTGTTGACAATGTTCTTTGTGTTTGAATTGAGGATTTAGTCTCTGTTGTTGCATATGCAATTTCAACTGAACTTTTTCAGTCTTTCTAAAATCTTGGTTTTGCCTCTTCAGAGCTTTCCTTAATTTATCTTTTTCACGTTCACCAGCCAAAATGAGTGGTTTTGTCTTCTTTTCTGTTTATATTCTCTTGCATACTGTTTACTTGAAACCTTTTTAGGTACAGATGACACAGTACTGTTCACATTACCTTTATAGCTGTCTAACCTCTGAGCATTCTTTTTAGAAGATAGTTGTTGTGTCTGGAAATTAAAATAATTAACCATAAGTTCCTCATGTCTGTCATGTTGCTGTCGAGCCTGATGTGTTGAATTATTAGCATGAATGATCACTTCTTGAAGCTCATGCGCTGTCATTTTATTCAAATTCAAATTATCAAACAAAGAATACAAATAATTAATTAGAGCATATTGTGTGTCAAAGAATATTACAATACTTGAGCCATCAATGTGTTGAAAGCCATGTGAATTACGGCTATGTGAATCAAATATACAATATTTACCACTGTGGTGTTTGGAAAGAGCCATACAATAGCCACCTGTCATCAACAACAAAGTGTTACTAGAATTGAAAGCTTTGGTAATGGCGTCCTTGAAATGTAAACAGTCTGGTACATCTATATCTCTGAAATGATCTAACAACCCAAAATACTGCTTGCGTTTCTCTATATTGTACTGCAAAGACTTCATGTGTACAATATTTGGTAATTCGTTAAACATTAAAATGTCTGAATGAAATTCATTGCTGGCCTGCAGGTAACTGACTGTTTCTCTGTATAAACTGTCACCATTATGTAAAATGCAATTCAAGTCCTCAGATGTTAATAAATGCTTGTCTTGAGATACACATAAGTATACGAGGGCATTACAAGTGCATTGTTTACCTCTTGAAGATTCATGAAAAACAGGACTTCCTTGATGAATACTAGCTTGGATAACATGGCCTATAGTGTAACTTTCCCATTCAAGCTTCTGACAGTTGCTTTTCTGAGTCTGAATAGTTTTACTTTGCAGTAAAAAAGGATCTGTAGGCAGTATACTACTGTTGGACTGTATTTGTGCACTGTTTTGTGGTACATGACATTTTTTGCTGTAATGGTTGCTTATGGATGGTTCACTTATGAATAGGTTGCTTGAGTGTAAGTTGCTTAAGGTACTTTCATATAGAATACTATCGTATGGTAGCAAACTCTTATTGTATCGATCACTGTCGACAGATATATCACATGGTATGGGTGTTTTGCCTCACTGGAACCACCCAAACCAGAATTGTCAGCTGACGTATGCCGATTATCAGCATGGCTCCTGCCAGCACCAGGCTGTAAAAGAAACAAAAAAATGCATTTAGTTTAACAAGCATATTATTCAAGTGTCATATTCATGCTATTTTCATATCATCTTGATTTACTTAATTTTCATGTGATTTATACAGAGTACATTTGTATCAATAAAATGTATGTACATTAGTAGCACGATAAAAAACTTCAAAAAACAAGTATTTGAAACATAAAATTTGTATGTGTAAGGGGGGCAGCTTACCAATGTTTTTTTAATAACAATTGAAATGTTACCTAGTAACTGGATAATGTAACTCATCTTCAAGTAACATTCATTGGCAGAAATTTGATTTTTGCTAATTTCACATTTCACATTATTTTTGTTATCTGGCCAAGAATTCAGAGAACAGCCATGCTTCCCATCAATATTTGTACTTACCCTGACTTATCAGTTTCATAAAATTTGATGAAACTTAATTTCAACTAATAATTTATCTAATTGAATTTTTAGTTGTCTGATCAAGTGAACACTTGTTCACTACCTGTGGCTGCGTTATTCCTCAGTGACCATGTTTACATCAAAGCAATGTGGTGTTGAAAACAAAAAATATAGGCAACAAAGTACCACACATAGGAGCCTTTTACTTTCCAAAGCATCCACAAGCCCACATATAATTATCGCAACATATCAATAACCACTGCATGGCCTTGCATTCTGGTAATTTTCCATGGTCTTTGGTAAATAAATATTAACCGTGCATCCTTTTGTGCTAATATTGCCAATAACTCTGCTGAAATTGTTTACTTAATGCATAAGGTGTCTACTGAGGCTGAACAATCATATAATTGAATTATGGTGGTAAGCTTACACAAACATACCAGGATGTTGAGACACACAGACTAATTAAATGTAAAAGCACTAACACCAGACTAGACTACACGATGATCTAGCCTTTAAGCCTACTTGATTGCTCACCCGTTAGCAGAATTTTGTACACACTTACTTGTTGTTTCACAACTGATTTTCGCCAATATTTCTTCTTTGGCATGCTGTATTTTCAACCTATGTATTAAAAACAAAATATAATTTTCAAAACTATTTACAGACTGGTAGAGATAAAGTATATTTTTTTTAAAAACTCATAAATTAGTTATGCTAACTCAACGTCAATAGGGAATATTTTTAATTGATACCCAAGCATCCTACAATTCAATTTTTTTTTTGAATAAAAGAGGTGTGCATAAATAACAATTCAAAACACCCTGAAAGAAAATATTGTGCAACACATTGCATCATAATTGTTGTTGTGTAGTCAACCAGAAGTCCTCACAAACATGATACAATAAAACAGCAAGAGAAGAAACAATAAAACAAATCTTTTTGTTTGTAGATACCCTTTTAATTCACATCATCTCTCCCAAGAGGATAAGATTTAAATAAAGAGTCACATTAAAAAATTTAAAAGGGTTCGAAATTCCCCGGTATCTCTGTGCTAACAGATTGGTATACCAGGGTTGGTCCTTGTGCAACTATATACATCTTGTACTACTTGAAGTCGTAGCCCACATGGGCAACTGTTTTTTTTAGACAATGAAACGTCAAATTTGATATATTTTTTTTCATTGCTACCTACTACACACTACCGGTAAGGGAAAAATACTGTCTTTGTTATAACAAGAACTTAGCACAAATATGATAATGAAATTAAGCAAGCAAGCTTATTTACAACCAATGAACCATGAGCCAACTTGAACTTGAAGTTGAGTTGAAAACGAAACAGGTCACATGTACCATGCATGTACCTACTACTACAACTGCCACGCAACTAACACTGTACTCTCCGACATTAACTGATATAACCATAGACTCTCGATATGATATAACCCACTCACACACCTACAAATTATGAACCTTTAATTGTACGAACTGATGCCACAGACTAATGCCACAGTACACCTACGTTCTAATTAACTGATACCCGATCGACTTCACACGACCGACACGAGTCGATATTAAACGAAAACGCATTTACCGTTTTAGGTTCGTCCTTTTGAAATGCACTGTATACAAAAGCCCATCCTACAGCGCGGCCCATTCAGATATATTCACGGGGATCGCCACGTGCGGCGATGACACTTGAAACCGAAGTGGCAAGGAAAATCGTCCCAAGGCAAAGTTGATTTTTATCTCGACGAAGTGGAAAACAAGATTAGAATACTGGTCTGTTTTAGTCGTTGTCGACTTTCGTTTCTCTCTCAATGACCCGCTCAAACTACATTTACTTCCGCATTCATTGCAGCTGGTGCATGCTTTCTCAAACACCCTAGTCTCGCGAGAGTTATGACGTCACGTGTATACTAGTACAGTATGCTCAAGGCAGTCTCATGTGAAAATGACGATTGACTGTAACGTTGCCTACCTACAAACGCGATGCATGCACATTGCGGCCGTGGCCCACGCAGCGGCGAAATCGAATCGTCATGCACGACAGTTGTTGCTGGTCTCGATCAATTTCTTCCTATTTCGGCGGAAATTGCTCAGTTGAGGAAGGGTTCAAACTGCGTAACGTTGAACGTCAAGTGAAAAAAGCCTCACTAGAACAGCACGCAAACACGCAAGCTCATTTAGAAACGGCTTTTCTGTCTTTTGTATGCGGTATAGCTCTGCATGGCAGGGCTGTGTGTTACCGGCGTTATACGGCCTCCCACCACAGTCCTGCAGACTGATATATAAAAAACCGCTGGTCCTCCTGCAGAAAATACGGCGGACAGTTTCTCCGCGAAAACAGCCGATTTTGAATCAAAAACTTGCATCGATCTTCGTTTTCGAGCACACCCGCCTCGGCAAAGTACATGATGTGCCCAGCGTATTATTAAATACAGAACACGTCTTTCAAAGTCCACACAGTTTGGCGTATATAGTACCGCGGAACATCTCAGGAACAGACTGTTTGAAACCTCTACTTTCACTATAGGGAAAAAGTCCGTGACTAGAGCGAGAAACTGACACTTTCTCGCAATCGGTGAGAATCTGTTCTTATTCTCACCGCTGTTGGTGAGAAAATTTTAATCTCCACTGGAGATTGGTGAGAATGCACTCCTTGGCGAGAATCAAGTGTGAGAACAAATTCTCACAGGTGAGAATGGAAATTCTCACTAAGTACAGCGAGAATTGAAATTCACTGGCGAGAATCATCAAGACTCGCCGTTCAGAGTCTTTATGATTCTCGCCAATGAACGGCGAGTCTTGATGATTCTCGCCAGTGAATTTCAATTCTCGCTGTACTTGGTGAGAATTTCCATTCTCACCGGTGAGAATTTGTTCTCACACTTGATTCTCGCCAAGGAGTGCATTTCTCACCAATCTCCAGTGGAGATTAAAATTTTCTCACCAACAGCGGTGAGAATAAGAACAGATTCTCACCGATTGCGAGAAAGCGTCAGTTTCTCGCTCTAGTCACGCACTTTTTCCCTATAGTGTTTAAACAATACACGTGTATGTGTTCAACCGAGTTGTTTGTTTAAGAAAGGTTTTGCTGTTGTTTCAGCGGTTCGAACAGACATCAACGCTTGGCATGGGCCGAACCGCCGTATAATATCGATGAACCACACAGTCCGTAAACTCAGCTCCGTGCACTGTAGCTGAACGGATGAAGATCGACAACTGGCCATGCTGTTTCAAATTCATATCAAAATGCATGCTACGCAACACTCTATATCTCAAAGTAACCTCACAACATGTAATCCCCATTGTCACTTCAGAATATTTTGACTCGGCAATGCCATTCTCAACAATTTCACAAACGCTAAAGTTCAAGTACACGTGCACACACTACAATCCACTATACACAACTTCTCCATGTAAAAATATGCATAAATATAATAGACCATACATTTTAAAACAGGTATTGATAGACATAGAGAATAGCTTACCTTCTGACTCGTGAAGTGCACCCAAAAATCTTGCAAAACGCAGGAAATAATCCGAAGTCCAGAGTAGTAGCAAGTTCAAGCTTCAACTTTTCTTTACGCACAATGGCATGTCGAATTGCGTCACAATTTGGCTATTACATCAATTGATACTATTCCCTAATTACACGTCTCTCTTCAGCGTGCAACAACAGGGTGCTACACTATAACCGTAACTGCAATGACGCGTTGAAATAGGTGGAGCTGGCTCTGCAGCAGTGACGCAGTTGAAAATAAATTGACCTTGAACATTGACTTTAAATGCGTGTTAAAAAAAAAGTCTACAATAAAACAACCAAAACATCACCATTCAAATACATACAAAATGCATGGATAATCCATAGTAATGTGGACACCAAGTTTTAAGATTCTCAAACAAATATTTTTGAAGAACAAAGATATTCAACCTAAAAATGAAAAAAAATTCTTAAAAATATAAAATTAATAATATCCCTCTAAAATTAACAGTTTTTTAAAGGATTGACGCTACCTACCTACACACAAAATATCGACACATTCTGCCCGGTGGTTACCGAGTTGCAGCATCTTCACCAATTTTCACTTTTTTGTACCTCATTTGAATATTTTTGACACATACATCTTCATTTGAACAAATTCACATCTCCAACCTAGGATGCCTCTAATTACCAAATATGAAGACATATTGTCTTGTAGTCTTTGTGTTTTTGATCGGGACGGACTAACAGACATACATACATACTTACATACACAGACGCCATTTTGCCACCTTATACGAATACCTCCCATTTGCATATATACACATATGCATATATGGGAGCGTAAAAATCACGTTTGTACTGAAACAAAATTTGAATATACAGAATACAAATTGGGACTTTGATTCAACTTTTCAACAATAACCATTCAGATTGTACATATTTACGGTGTGTTGGCAAATTAAAAGTAGGCATTTCACTGTGGTGCTTTGGGCACATGACTTCTTTTACAGCTAAGAGAGAAAAATGAAAAAAGTTGCAAAGCAGATGTTGCTATGAAAGCAAGCTTTTGTAATTGCAGTGAGAGTGTGAAATAAGTTTAAAAGTCATGGGAATTTCCAAATGTTGAATTTACTTGAAAAATAATGTATCAACTTCAGATTTATGATTATTACCAAAATATAGCATGCGAGTTTTACATAAAAAATTTCACACTATTGAATATTATGCAAGTATATAATTTACCGTAAGTATTGTTCTCCAATAATAGGAGACAGTATCCATAATTCAAATAATGGTGAAGATCAGATAAATATGGTGTTCATAAGAATAGAAAATAGCGTCAAGGACACTGAAGCTCCTCAAGTGTGAGGCCAGTTGCTTGAAGTAGTTGGTTGTTGGTAAGCAGTAATTGACTTGGAGGCATGGTGTTGGCATATGGGATACACAAGATTTGTGTTAGATACGTTTAACTGTGTATACGGCATGATTCGGCTCATTAATATAAGTTTCATACATTAACACCAATCTGTCCTAATGGAGTAGCTGGCAGTTTACTATCAGCAACTAGTAAAGTGAGTAAGCAAAATTTACTGCATTGGCAGGTGAGCCAACGTAATTTCACTGTCAGCACTCTAGTGAAAATTGCTTCATTGTGTTTTTCAACATTTACAATTGTAGTATACAAGTGAATTGCATTTTCACATTGATCTGCTTGACCAGAAAATTCATCAGCCTTTTGCTGAAGTAGGTTTATATCTTCTTGTGTATATTGGCCAACTCTGAGATGATTAAGTAATTCTGCAAAATGTTTATCATCTTTCTGTCGCATAATATCTGTCAGTTCATGCTCTGTAAAGTACTCTTTCCAGAGGTTTATTGATAAAGGGCCATATCCCTGGTATAGATCTTTAAAAATCCATCCATCCATGACAGGTTTGAGTTGCAACATATCACCTACAGAGACTATTGACACACCAACAAATATCTTATTAGTCCCCACGGACACCGTCCGGGGGGACTTATAGGTTTGGTCATGTCCGTGCGTGCGTCCGTTCACGCAGATATCTCAGAGATGCCTGGAGCAATTTTGTTCAAACTTGGTACAAGGATTATTATCTATGCCATACATATATGCATGTCGATTTGTTTTACGATCTGATCCAATATGGCCGTCTGGTGGCCATTTTCTTTCCTGTATTTGATGTCGGTGTGTACATTCATGCAAATTTCTCAGTGATATGCTAAAAGCGATTCCATTCAAATTTGGTACATAGATTACTCTATATGTTATACATATGCACATTGATTTTCGTTTTGATCCGGTCTAAAATGGCTGCCTGGCGGCCATTTTGTTTCCTATATTTGACGACTGTGCGTTCATTCACGTAAATTTCTCAGCGATGCTGGGCGCGATTGCATTGAAAGTTGGTACATATATTTATCCCTATCACCCTATATGCATGCCAATTTTTGTAATGATTCGATAAAAAATGGCTGTCACTCTGATCTCAGCCTAGCAAATTTACATGCATTTGCATAAAATCTTTTCAAATGAACAGCGCCCCCACATATTAGCCCGTAGTCATTAAGTTTTTTTCCCAGATACAGAAAATCTCTCTTTTCCAGTTTAAAACACCATTGGAAGGATTATTTTCGTTCCGAAACTGACAAATTACCGGTAAGTTGCCGTTTCTGTTGTATTTCACGCGATTATTTGTTCACATAATTAGGTCATATGCATTCCGACTGGTGTGTCCGAGTGGACTTTCTCGAATTTTCCGAGATTTTCAACACTGCCATGCTTCAATGTGCTGGATTCAGAAAGTTTAAAATTGACATGGATTGTTCAGTTATTTATTATTTTCTCGAAATATGTGTATTTTAAGACTGCTCAAGATCTGGGAATGCTTAGACTAAGTATGGCTTATTTAAATCATCGTAAACCACGCGCCTCTTAACGGCAACAGCTCAGCGCTACCCGTCAAGAGACTGTGGTTGATTACGCTAAGATTTGCGAGGAATGGGGCATCACATATATGTGTACTGACCAAGTGTTAAGGAACAGTTCGTGACCCCATTTCAGCCTCTTTCACGGACTGTACCATTCAGTAAAGCATCATTGAGGAGGGAGAGAGACGGAGGCATCCCATACGATATTAAGGTAACACTCTCACAGTTCTTGCTTTCACGAGATATTTGTCACTAAGACAGTGTGCTGTATCCACCCTAAATCTTTAAATTGTGATTGTTATTGACCGACTTCAATACTTTTGGTATATTTCATATTACAAACGGAGAAAAGTGACACGTACCCCAGGCTCTAGACTAAGGTGTACCATTTTGTGTGACTAATGACCAATTTATTTAGGATTTTCAAATCATGTTTAGACACAAAACAACCACAGAATCACCAAACCCAAGTGCATACATTTATTTTACCAGATCAACAACATATTTACACTCTAATCAACTTATACAGTTCACACCTTTTGTCTAAAATGTACCAGCTTGGTCCTTGGTCACATTTTCTGTGTGACTAAGGACCAAGGGGGGATTTTCAAATAATATTTAGACACAAAACAACCACAGAATCACCAAAACCAAGTGCATACATTTATTTTACCAGATCAACAACATATTTACACTCTAATCAACTCATACAGTTTACACCTTTTGTCTAAAATGTACCAGCTTGGTCCTTGGTCACATTTTTTTGTGACAAATAAGAACCAAGTGGGGATTTTCATGGGATTTTCATATCCTTTGAAAATACAAAACAACCACTGAATCACCAAAACCAAGTGCATACATTTATTTACCAGATCAACAACATATTTACACTCTAATCAACTCATACAATTCACACCTTTTTTTCTAAAATGTACCATCCTGGTCCTTGGTCACATTTTTTGTGACTAAGGACCAAGTGGGGATTTTCATATCATTTGAAAATACAAAACAATCACAGAATCACCAAAACCAAGTGCATACATTTATTTTACCAGATCAACAACATATTTACACTCTAATCAACTCATGCAGTTCACACCTTTTGTCTTAAATGTACCAGCTTGGTCCTTGGTCACATTTTTTGTGACTAAGGACCAAGTGGGGATTTTCAAATAATATTTAGACACAAAATAATCACAGAATCACCAAACCCAAGCGCAAACATTTCTTTTACCAGTTCAACAACATATTTACACTCTAATCAACTCATGCATTTCTCACCTTTTGTCTAAATGTACCATCCTGGTCCTTGGTCACATTTTTTTGTGTTTAAGGACAAGTGAGGAGTTTCAAAACATATGAAAACACAAAACAACCACAGAATCACCAAAACGAAGTGCATACATTTATTTCACCAGATCAACAACACATTTGCCAATTTTGTTTTTGTTATAATTTGTCTTTTGATAACAGATTATTCAAATGTGGAAATTCCATAAAGCAGTGGAGGCACACAATCCTAATAAGTTCAATTTTTGTCACCCAAATTGGAAACTCAAGAGATTATTGAAGAAAACAACTGTTCGTGCTCATCCAAAGGGAGCTGCCAAAAATATACAGCAAGTACGTGTAAGTTGAAAAGTTACTTATATCACTAACACACATGCTGTTGATAGTTCTAAATCTTTGCATCAGAATCTTAGTCTCCACAGACAAAGCCTTGGGACATAAATTGCACTCTGCCCATCCACAGGTGCATAGCCACGGGTATATTGATGTCCCAGTTCAACAATCAAGATATCTGCAGATGATATGATAGACAGAGTGAAATGATCAAAATATTGTCAGCCCCAAGCTATTTCTGATTATATTCTGAATATATTTGCCGAAAAGAAATTGTTTTGCCATATAATATTATATTCTGAATATATTTGCCAAAAAGAAATTGTTTTGTCATATAATATTATATTATAATTAGCTCCCATATATGCATATTATGTATATATGCAAATGGGAGGTATTCGTATAAGGTTGAAAAATGTCGTCTGTATGTATGTGTGTATGTATGTATGTATGTATGTATGTATGTGTGTATGTATGTACCGTATGTATGTCCGTCCACATCAAAAAGTCCTAAACCGTAGCACCTACTGTCTTAGTATTTGGTGTACAGGTGCACCCAGGGGTGGAGATGTGAATTTGTTCAAATGAACAAATCAGTGCCAAAAATATGCAAATGAGGGGAAAAAAAGGAAAAATCCTGCAAATGGCTAAAACTCAGTAAGCATTGGTCAGATTTGGTTGAAACTTGGTATGCAGATTTCTTTAGGTATTCTAAATTATGTGTGCAAAAATTGGGATGAAATTTTCATGTTTGTATTTTTAGGGTATTTTTTCCGTTTTTAGTAAAAAATGTTGTTCTCTGGTATCGCTCGTCTGATTGCTATGAAACTTTATATTCATGTTCCTCAGGATGGCCTCAGTCATGCTTGTACAAATTGTATTGATATTGTCATATTTGTAATTTTGGGGCAATTTTCCCAATTTTTGATAAAAATTTTTTTATCCAAAAACTACTGATTTAATAGCTTTGATATTTGGTATACAGGTATCTAAGATTAATCTCAATATAATGCATTGAAGGTATGTTGAAACTGGCCATTTTTTTTATTTTGGGGGCAATTTTTGCTTTTTGTACAAAAATTTTTCTTGCCTTTTTTGGTACAAAAATTTTTCTCCTAAAACTTCTGATCTGGTAGCTTTGATATCTAGTGTACAGGTTCCTAGGTTTATGTTAATTAGATATATTCAAAACTAGGATGAAATCTGCAATTTTGTATTTTGGGGGGCAATTTTTCTCATTTTTGGTCAAAAAATTTGTTTCTCAAAATTTACCTGTCTGATTGCTTTGATATTTAGTAAACAGGTTTTTCTGGTTTTGTTAATAAGATATATTGAAATTAAGTTGAAATCCGGAATTTTGAATTTTTGGGGCAACTTTGCGAAACTGTCACTTTTACTGGGATATCTTTCATTTTGTATTTTTAAGATTTTTTGGGGTAATTTTATATCTACTGGAACTAAGAGTATATAATGTGGTGATTTAGTAAGCATTTGATATGGTAAACTGTATTTGGTGTTGAAATGCTGTAAAAAAATCCTGGCAGATTTTGAAAAAATTCCAAACAAATGCCGATAAAAAATTCAGCCAGAGTAGGTTTGATTAAAAGAAAAGGTGGGAGAGTGGGGAAAAAAGAATTATGGATCGGATAAAAAAGATAATGTACCTCATCGATCTTCCAGACACCCTCCCTTATCAAATGGTCCACCCGATGTATTTTTGTGCGCAATTAATCATGCAGTGTATTTTAGTTTAAGATGTCAAGTTAGGTAAGGATTTGAAAGGAATAGTCAAGTTCACCACAGTTTAACTTTATCTCTTGTGTCATCATCCTTGTGTATGTAATTGGTTTAGTTTGTTAGTTGTTCCAGATGTGGATGCACCAGCTGTTCTGGAAGAACAATGTTTACTTTATCCTGTAGGGTTTCTGAGTTGATGATTGTATGTTGAAATTTCTCCATGTATCTGGTGTATGGGCAAAGTGTAAACATTGGTTGCATGTTATGTATTTCAGTCTATGTCAAATATTGTAAATGAAAAATCAAGAACAGTTTACTGTGTGCTTGTAAAAGATAACATATTATTTCTCAATACATATACTGCCTTGCAGATTGATTGTCTTAAAGATTCCCTTATCACAGAAGTAGAAAAGGAAAATAAACTAATCAAATTGCTGTAACATATTCACTCTCAGTGCCTGTATAGGCCTATACTTAACTATTTTATCATTACATTCAGCTGTTGTTATATCTTTATCACTCTCCATGGGCCAAGGCACACTTGGGGTCAATGTCATCACTCTGTGCCAGTCTGTGTATGTCAGTCTGTCTGTATATGTATGTCCATGTTTCATACAATTGTTGACTTGTTTGATAACTATATGGGAGCGAACAGTGATGTTGTCACTATTTTTTCAAACTTAGCATAAAGAGAGAGTAATGTGGCAAACAGATACATGTCAATTTATTTCGTGATATGATCCAATATGGGCACCAGGCTGCAATTTCGATGCAAATTTTATAAGAAATTACATTGATGACCAAATAGTTCTTGAGATGAATATTATGCTTACTATATAAGAGCCTTTCAGATGTTGCTTTGAGTAAGTATACATATCATATACAGGGGCAAGTCACATGGCTGAGTTTGCAGAAAATCCCCAAATAATACAGCATTTCAAAAAAGTGGCCATGGCAAGAGAATTGCCAGCGCCATCTGGCCTGCAAATTAGGGTAAGTTATGCTCATTTAGTTAATTACTAGACTCCTGCTCCCTAATGTCAACAATATTACATGCAAGGTCATGTGAGGTGAATTAATATAAACTATGCAAAGTGTATTAAGTGGCGTTTTTAGCTAACATTTTTTATACCAGGAGTGTTCTCCCCATGATTTTTTGATAGATGTGCGCCTAATTATAATATTACATAGTTGTTACATAGTATACAACGTGTTGAGCGGTCTCAGTCAGAAAAATGTAACAACTTAGCCGGCTATGAACCACTCTTTTTGGGAGTGGAGATTTAGCCGAGCGGTTCTGTCTATGGCCTCTCAGCTAGGCGACTGATGCCGTATGTTGTGGGTTCGAATCCGATTGAAAACTAGCCGTATTTAAATGCCAGTCTTTATTCATCATTTATACAAAGTCATGTGAGGTGAATTAATATCAATTATGCCAAGTGTATTAACTGGCATTTTTAGCTAACATTTGTTATACCAAGAGTGTTCTCTCCATGATTTTCTGATAGATCTGTGCCTAATTTCAAAACAAGAGATGTAATTTTTATTGTATTGAGTTTCTATTGTTTACAGAAAATATAGAGTAGTGGCCACAACTCTATAATTGCTCTTGGGAGAACATTGACTAATGTGTGCTTAGGCCAAGAAAAAAAGAAAGTTTGTTTCTCATCCTAGACATATTGCAAACATGATGCGGTGACGTGGTTTTTTTTCTTATTTTTTTTTATTCTTCAACCACTATAACGTGAAAAAACATGAGAACAACATGCATGCAGAGATAAATGTGCAGCAGTGTTGCTTTAGTATTTTTGTATAGCAACAGTTCTGTGCCATGGTTTGACTTTTAGTGCAGCAATGCACAGTTTTGACAGCTTAACATAACAGTGACATATGTGTACAGTTCTGAATGGAATGTTAGTGTCAGTTATTTTGTTTACCGCTCTGTTTTATACAGCACTGTTCTATGCACTATTGTTGCATATTTTTGCAAGTTATTCCTATTTTATTTTCTCATGAGCAGAAAAACAGTCGATACGGTGGTCTGAATTGACACGCGCGAGGATTAGAAGCAAATTTGTTTTTTTTTTGTTTTTTTGCCTTAATTGGGATTTTTTTTAGCGGATGAAGTTATAAACACTACAGCTGTTATCATGGTATTTTGTGTGCAGATGCACTTGGGACTGAAGATTGGATTTTGTTCAGTGTAATTTGTTATTACCGGTATCAGAAGTATGCAAATGAGCTTCAAATATATGAAACTTGTCAAAGTCTAAAAATTGAATAACTGCATGACAGATTACTCTTAAAATAAGTTTGCAAGTTTGTAAGGTATACCCGGTATTGTTAAGTTGTTCCATGTCCTAAGAAACAAGTTTCTTTTACTATTTCCTGATGCAGAATCATTGACAATTCCTACAGCCAGTGTAAATCAATATAATGTGAGGACCCTCAGAAAGCTGATACCAAAGTTGGTGAATCCCACTGGTAAGTAAATTTGTAAAAATTATATGTACATTACCTATTTGTGTTACTTATTATGAAGACAGCGTTGAACAAATAACAGGAATTGTGCACCACAGGAAAAAGTAATCCCGAAATCGTTTTTACAGTTTTTATGCTTTTATATGTTGAGTGATCTGTAACATTCAGTTGTCATCGGTGTCATAATTACAACTATTGGTGTTATGTTTCGTAGGCAATATAGGCGAGCGGCAGACACACCTATTTTTCACACTTAATGTACCCATCTTACATACGGCCACATCATATGTCATTTGAAAGCTTATTATCTCTACTTCAAGAAAATTGACGATGTGGAGCTGCCATGTAGGGCCATCTCCCCTAATTTGCATAATTCAAACAGGTATCCAATTTGCATAAATGCGATATAAAATTAGAAATTTCATGGTTGACTACTCTAAACATACTTTTAAACTATCGAGTGATATATCAAATGAAAGGTATTTGCATGTAGAATACAACATGGATATCCAAAGAGATTGATTTCACTGAAATATTTCCATATTTATTATGAAAAATTATTTTCCCCTTTTGAATAACAATATTTAATAATTTTAACACATGCAGCCAAATCATACAGCCACACCATTCGTCATTTAAAAGCTTGTTATCTCTTCTTCATGAAAATGCACAATGTTGAGCTGTCAAGTAGGGTCATAACCCCTAATTTGCATAATGTACATGGGTACCCAATTTGCATAAATGCGATGTTAAATCAGAATTTATTGTTAACTACTCTAAACATACTTGTAAACTATCGAGTGATATATCAAATGAAAGATATTTGCATGTAGAATACAGCTTTTATATCCAAAGACATATTTAAGGTGGTTGGAAAGGCTAGAGCGTCAGTTATAAATTTCAACAAAACTATTAAAATATGAAAGTAGTCAACATTCTCTGTGGAATAAAAAAAACTAGACATTTGGGCATAAAGGCATTGCAGAGTTATAGCCTGTTAAAACTTCTGAAAAACTGACCAAATATGAAGAAGTTGGGGAGTCCTTAGTGTATTAACTATGGTAGAGGTCCCCTAGCTTTTAATAAAATGTTTGAAAAGGGAAAGTCATTATTTGCTGTTTTTCAGGAAAGTTTGACAAGGCGGTGCTGGCATTCAGAGTGAGTGACTGCTATTGTAAATGCATTTTTAGATTCTTTAAGTGTCAAAGAGGTGTCAAAAGTGAGATTAACCAAAAAAACTGCTCTATGACTTCAAACGAGGGGTGCAAATATGGCTTGTTTTCAACATTTTTGACAGAATAACAGTTTTCCTACATAATTGTATACCAATTTAATCCAACTTTGAAATGAGATATGGACATGGAATTTTTACAGCCTATTAACAAGGTTACAGATAAGATTTGTACGGCACAATTTTCCTGTATTTGAAGTACTTTTTGAAAAATCACATTTTGAAATTTGAAAGAATTTTTAATAATTTTTTGATATATAAACCCATGTAAAATCATAAAAACAAATTTTATTTACAAATCCTGCCGTACAAATCTTACAATAAATAGTGTCAACATATAACTAATTTGGTAATATTAATACTATCCAATTATTATTAAATTCAAATATGTAAAAAAAATATGAAAAATTAAATTTTAATATTTACTGGTGTCATATTTCAAAATCATGGCTGCAAATATACAATTTTTATATTCTTTGGAGAAAATATTAACTAAGGGAGTTATTCTGAAAATTTGAACTAAATATCTTGATTCTAACACTTGAAATTTGACATTAACTCTGAGAAAAGAATTGGTGCAAAAATAGCCTTTCCAACCACCTTAAAGGTATGGAAATCGATCCCAGGGCCTAGGAGTGGCACATGTAAAACAGTGTTTATCTTTGCGTCAGAGGCGGAATAAACTATGAGTGTATCTATTTATCCAGGAAATCTTAATCCCGACAGCTATGTTTGTACACATATAGAGCCAGCCTACGTTAGGGACACAAAAACAACACGGGGGAACAAACAGGCAGTGGCTTTGAACAAAATCAATGTACCCGGTACTTCACCGATATTCGTAGCTTGACGCACTTTGAACATAGCTCGTAACAAGGGACAGAGGAAAGCCCATGGAACTACGTGTACAACTATAACAGCCACTTATGTAGTTGGTGCACAGTGGAGATTTTTCGGATCAACAACTTTGACGGATGATGGAGCCAATTATTATCTTACTCGATTCAGCGCAAAATTTTCGTATTGACTGTTGACGCGGTGTTTACAGTTGTTACATGGTGGCAAATCCAAGTCAATCGACGACTGCTGCGTAACAGTCACTGAATAAACTGTGCACGCATTTACGAGCACTGGATATTTTTACCGTTTTTAATCGAAAACCGTCCTTATACGCGTATGACGGTGACAAAAACAACACAAGGAATCTGGCGTACATTGTTACTGAATTACTTTGACCAAAAAATTCACCTAAATTCCGAACGATGATCATACAGAACTCTGCAGGTTTCCGGAGTAAACGACCCCAAACCGACCGGATCTCAGTCAACTGTACCGGGCTCGACGTCTACTCTGTCAGCGTCAACTCAAACTTTCATTCCAGACAACTTTACCCAACAAACTGGCAATATACTAAATTTACGTTGAAAAAAATTCAAACTGTGTATCGTATTGAAAAAAATCTTACCGGGGCCACGGAGCAAATTAAAAATCCAACAAACCCCAACAGAAACATTGGAATGATCATTAGTGTGCAAGGTCGCTGTATTATATGTCAGGGTTAAAAAATTCTAGCTTTTTCAGGACGGTGCAAAAGGCGGGGCAGAATTAGACAAGATTACGACCAATGTGTCACCGCCGATGGTACATAACGATTCCTAATATACCACGGCTGTTGATTTGAACTGCCTCCGATCGAAAATTGTCAATACAAAGACATGATGTCAATAATTTTGCGAGATTATAAGTACCCGCTGTCTTCTCGCCAAATAGCTGCGATCAAGATTATTATGATAGAAGCAATTGACCGCCGAACACCTGCTTGCTCTTCTTATACACAACGTGTAAAAATGGGTTATTCCTGCTGAGAAATACGACAGCAAATATTGCAATGTGAATTTCTTACTATCTTCCTCGCAATGATTTTTTCATCTGTGTCTATTTTACCATGGTTACTGGACCATTTCTGACGATTTTTACTGACAAAGAATCAGTTCACACTTATCGTGTCACAGTCCCTCTCATGGGAAACATTGCAAACACGTTCAAAAAATTTTCATCACATGAAAGATTACCGTAATGCCCGTTCCAAAGATGTAGGAAATGTATAATTGGTTGTTTATCATGAACAATCCCGAACTGCAGCCTCTAAATACAAAATGATTTTCTTCTGAACAACAACTGTTCCCGACAACTTTACAATCGCACTCCGGTCATCACATGACGGTTGTAACCGTACATGTGCTGCCGCCAATGGAGAATCAAAATCAAAAGTCAAAAGTATAGAAAAAAATATCAATATCCAAGCAATGTAAGACAGAGTAATTTTGATAGGGTCAATTTATTGTATATTACAAAAAATCTACAGGGCACTTGGAATATCGTAAGATTATGATCTCACTCGTTCGAATACTACACTCACACGGTAGAGTGAAACTGGGAACTCAGATCGTTAGATACTGCTTCCGCCAAGCGAATCCGCTTAGCTAAAGATGGTAAAATGACCATAATTATTATTGCTAGTCTGTAAATTTTGCCGACTATTCGTTAGTAGTTGTCGAATTTCTTGAGTTTGTCCGAAAACTATTTCAGTGAATGACGTAAGGTTCAAGACATGTGAGTGCGAACGCAATATCGATATCGGGATAGCAAAATCAGTCACAGACAATCGAGGAAGAACATAAGAGTCTATTACATGTAATCTGCGAATTAAATGAATCCTAGGTTACTATGAAAGTAAAAAAGGTAATGTTGGTCCCTGGTTGGAAAGAAAAATGATCAAAAAACGTCAGATAATTAGAGCAATTTAGTAAAAACAAGCTCAGAAAAACGTGTAGAGAAGAATGACATCACGGCAATCTTCAGACCTTTCATCATGTTTCAGTCTGAATGTCAACATTTTATGCTATAATCTATTTCAAGTGTCTCTTTTTGGTCAAATCCGACAGAGATGAGTCAATCGCGATTTAGTTTCATCGCCCCGACCCGACAGGAAATAATGCAGCTCATGGGCACCTGCATAATCGTGGCATGAACGTATCCAATGGGCGTCCACTGCCTCGGCCATTGACCATGCATTGCCAGCAAACAACGGTTTTAGACGTCACGAGAGCATTCTTTTCGCACTCTGTTAGCGGTTGAGTGATTTGGGTAGGCAATTGGATTTGGATCGGACTCGAGTTGATTTCGGCCGAAAACAGTCAGAAAAGTAGTTTTTCGTGCTCCGTCCAAATTGGATCCGCATGTTGCCGGTTTTGTCCATGGCAATCAGCAGAGCCGTGGTGGAGGCCGTATAACGCCGGGAACACACGGCATCGTACGCAGGGCTAGGCCACTATATACTTCCAAAAGAGATCTATCATAAAATATCGTACTGCAGGTCAACATACACATCACCCATTCATAGGCCTACAGGTACACAGATCAACAAACAAACTGGGAGAGGCAAGCTGCTTGAAACCATGAAGCAGTCCGTTTGTGTCTGAACTCATCTGAGACTCGTGTTCAGTAACCGTTGGTCAAGTATTTTGCTCAGTGGTAAGAATCGTTTATTCATTGTTGACATCGTAATCGATCCGATGTACACAAAAAATGTTTGATCGTTTGCACCTTTTCGCGTCCCCTCGTGATTGGCAGCTGTTTGAATGCTTTCATCTATTGTTCTGTAGACGCTTTGAACACAACATCGAAGCAGTTTTGGCATCAAAAATCAACTTAAAATGGAAAAATTAGAGAATTTCACCAACAAGTTGATGCAACAAGTATTCACAAAACGTAATATGTTGGAACAGTGCTTTAATTTACACCATGGTTGTTGAAAGCTCCAGATTTTCGGGAGCATTCGTTGACGCTGTTGCCATACGCCACTCATATTGGATTATGAATGCCCAGGGAGATAGGGGGTATTTATAGGCTCCCCCTGCCTTTAAATTGAATTCACTAAAATATTATCATATTTATATTGAAAAAATATTTGCCAATTTTGAATAACAATATTTTTAAAAAATCAATACATTCAGCCACATCATACAGCCACATCATACGTCATTTGAAAGCTTATTATCTGTACTTCAAGAAAATTGACAATGTTGAGCTGTCAAGTACGGCCGTAGCTCCCAAATTGCATAATTCACATGGGTACGGAAATTACAGAAGAAATGTGATATAAAATTAGGAATTTACTAACTACTCTAAGCATACTTTAAACTATCGAGTGATATATCAAATGAAAGGTATTTGCATGTAGGATACAAAATAGATACCCAAAAGAGATATTAAAATGATTTTATTGAATTTTTTTCATTATTATATCGAAAAATATATTTTCCCCTTTTGAATAACGATATTTTAATAATTTTAACACATACCACTACATCATACAGCCACATTATACGTCACTTGAAAGCTGATTACCTCTGCTTCACGAAAATTGACGATATGCAGATGCAAAATAGAGCCAAAATTCTTTAATTTGCATAATTGGTCTATAATCTAACCTTTGTTCGACTCTACCAAGCCACACTCTGTCTTTTTTAGTTTAGTTACAGTAGAGAGAGAGTCCGAAGATGTTACTTCTAAGATTAATTAACTTTATTTAAGTGATTATCAAGTTACACAATCAGATATCATGTACATTGAGTAGCTCATACATATGAAGTAGGTTACTTATTTTCATATCATGACAACTCCCCTTTTATTGTCTCATCTTTTAGCAGATGGAGATGCCTTTAGAGACAGAAACATTGCAGCTGATGATGCTGCAGGTGGACACGTCGTACAAGTTGGAACCGATGCAGCTGACATTGATACGAGGTGGTAAGGGCAACCCATTCATTTTTTCTCTAATCTCCGTAGGAAAAGGAAGGCAGGACAGATGATGGACACAAAAAAAAACTTCCAAGCTCCAAAAAATATGGGGTTGTTTCAGTTCAATATTCTGTTTACTCTGTACTTTCAGTCTTTTCAATTTCTTTTTTTCCCTTTAGACTGGGTTTTCTTGTTACAGAAACAGTTCACATGACTTTAAAGAGATAATTATCATGCATTATTACAAATAAATATTATTACAACACTTTGAGTTTCCAAGTACAAAATTTGAGATTAACAGGTCATGATCTATGGTTATGTGGCATCTCATTTGAGTACAAACAATGTGATCTATATCTTTAAACAAGGCCAACTAGACTGCTACATATACATAATACACTCAGCTACCTACAGCTTTCAACAAAGCATTCTGCAGATGTGATAGACACTGTATACCAGATCTGATAGATATCCAAGAATTCATCCTTGTCAAGTTGTCAAACAACTGTACAAAGTGCCAGATAAGGTACATGCTAAGGAACAGTACATCCTTGATATGTTGAAGAGTAATACAGGAGCAGATGGATCAGTTTTGTTCCTCATCCGAGGTACTGAAGTTTGCCAGACAGCTTGGTGAAATATACACGGGATAGGTGACAGAACATTTTGACGTGTTCAAGCACCTTCAAAAGTGATACTTGTCATCAATCTCAGTTCAAGTAGTCAAAAACGTCGTTGGCAATTAATCTGTTGAGACTTCAGGAGCCCTGGCTTGGATGAGGTTTTTTTTTTAACGTACTGGCGATAAGCTTCCTGATGTTTTCAGAATCCACTTACCATCATTCCTCACCAAGACTGCTGTCTACGTAACTTTTCAACAAGAAGAGGCAGCCAGAAGCCTGGTACCGTCAACAGACTTGAAAATGGTGTCCAGCTCACAGTTTTACCGCTTATGGAGTGAATATTTCCCACATGTGAACATTCCTCCTGTAAGTTGCTTTTAGATTAATTTGGCTAAAAACTTTTTGTAGAACAAGTTGTATTTTTAAACTTTTGTGCAAAAAATTAACATGTAATGATAAATTACAAGGTTACAATACTTTGGGGTAAGGGCTAAACTGAATGCAACTAGTAATAGGATATAGTTTCTTGGCCAAAGTAGTATCTGAACGAAATACATCAAACAACTAAGCACAGCTATATTTGCAACTGCGGTGCTAAATTTTGTCATTGTTGTACAAAAGTGGTCCTCTAAAACTTATATACAGAGATGGAAGAAATTTTCTTTTTAAATTTTATTCTCTATCAAAGGAAAATAGACTGACAAAATGTGACGTCTGTACTGCCTTAAAAGGACAAAATGTTGATTGGGTAGAGGAAGTACAAATAAAGTCAAAAATAATTTTGACTGGCTTTAATTTTACAAGGGGATTTCGTATCCCAATCCAGTAAGGGAACAAATGAAAAATCTCTATGGCTTGTAAATGTGTACAACTCGAGTTCTTGTTCCGTGAAAATCAACCTAAACTATCTTAAACCTTGCCAAAGCGGCCTGAAACGAGCACATATGGTTTCATAAACAAATTGTCCACACAGCTATCCATATTATAATACTTATTTTCCAAATAAAGCAGATTTTTCGAGAAAAGTTGGCTACGGGCCAGTGTTCAGCGTGCATGAGAAATGATCGCTTGCCATTGTTCAAGTCCATTACTAATCACACTTATAAACACGATGTTTATTGGGGTGTTCAGCAGACGCGGTTGCGTATAAGCTGAATCCCGGGCCCAACCGAAGCGGCCTTTAAGATGTTCTGAATTACAGTGGTTTGCATTTTCAATACTTTTAACAATGTGAGACTGTCAATGTTTAAGGTACAGGTTTACTTACGGTAGTGTTCAATTCAGTGTTTACGGCATGTCGCAGTTATTTGAATTTTCATTTTGTGCACAGTCTCTGCACATCTACAAACGTTCCTTTTCTTTTTTCGAGGGCATAGTCTTTTCAAGTTTGTTATGGTTAATAGATGCACCTTGCTAAATTAGCGTTATTGGCTTTTTCGGCAAATGAGTTTTTTAAGCATGCTAAAGTCTGGAGTAGGTCAAATTATACTGAAATTGGTTGCTAGAGGGCACTTCCATATGCCAGTTTTCTTATGGTGACCCCTTTTTTTTCATTTGCATTGGAATCTTTACACCATGAAGCTTAATGTACAAGGATCTGGAGGAAAGTTTGTGTTCAGACCATGAAATTTCTATTGAAAATATCAAAATTTGGCCAAATTGTGCTTTTCTCATTATAGAACTATAACTATTCATCTAAATGTCGTTATATTTTTCTTTGTTTACTTAAACAAGATCACAAAACTGATATATGTCAATAGAGGGACTTGTGTTGAATAAAATCCGGTGAATTAATTGTTTTTACTTTGTTTCAGTTTATTGTTCAATATTGATAGTTAATTTAATAAATAATTTTCATTGCCCTAACTTTCCAAGATTTGGCATTCTTTACCTTTCTCTATTTCAAAGGTAGTTGGAATAGAATTAACCATGCATAGTACTAATCTCTGATAGATGTGTTTCAATTTTCTGAGATAGCTAAATGATTTTTCAACTGGTTTTTATGCATTGTGCTGGCTGACAACAACATTGCATAACTTTCAGCATAAAATTTCATGCGCCAAATTGTGGCCTTTCTTCACAGAAGATATTTGTTGGATGTCTTACTCTTCAATGTTAACTGTATTGTTGTTACTATGTAATTGTCATTGGAACTATGAGGTTTTGCAAAAAAATTCAATGTGGGATTTTCCCACTGTAGGTTGGTTAGATCATTTAAGAAGTTCTAGAGATCTTATATCCAAATATGACAAACTATCACTAAGATTACAAGAGACAGTATTCCTGGCTTTGACTCAGAACAGTAATTTTGCAGCTTTTCGAGATACGTATTGTCACTGGTTTACTGCCAGAGGGTGTATTAAGTTACCTGGAGGTACCCTCGCACCATTAGTCTCTGTTATCTAGACTCCTCATTGGTGCTTCTCTGTGGTAGCCCAGTGGAAATACCCCTCAGGAGTCTGGGTAACCAAGACTAATGGTGCAATGGTATCATTTAATCCAACCACATCAGGGTAACTTAATACACCCTCTAAAAGTAAAACAAGTGACATTTCGTGCCTTGAAAATGTGCAATATTGCTTTGTCGCTTTAGTGCATTTCACACTTTTCATGTATAATTTAGAGTGGCCCATAAACAGGGAATTTGCTTTTGCCTTGGTACTTGGTGCAAAAGTCATGGTTATTTCCAGGACCTGGCATAAACATAAAATGTTGCCAAAAAAATATTTCATGTATTCTTAAGGTGTTCTGTATTACTGTGGTTTGTATTTCAATGCTTTTAACAATGTGAGACTGTCATTAAAATTCAGTACTTGCAGATTCAAGTGTATTGATTCTCTTATCCTTTAAAATTGAAAGGCACTCAAAACATTCATTTTCAGGTGAAAAAGTGACAAATACTACATTTCTTCATCAAGAAATTTATAATGACTAAAACTTTAACAATTTATACAATGGTAATATTTGTTATCAGTTATCTGCAAGGCAGATTTTATGGTTTTCAGGGGTTTATATGTATATTTGTAGTATTTGTCACTTCTCTGCCTTAAAGGCGGAGCCTCCCTTTAAAAGGACGCCAAGGTATGGCGGCGTTCATTGTGTAAGTGGACACCAAACAGGCAACACGCGGGCACTCGCTCCAGAAAATGCAACTTTTTAGTTTTTCCCGGCCGCAAAAACCCAGACAGACTGCCAAGCGGTCAGCGTGACGTTGCTGCTGATCGAACTCTGTGGTTATATTCAAAGTCTAACGCGACTGGAAGACAATGTTTTAGGAAATTCGAGCGTTTGTGGTGGGGAATCAATGACCATTGACTATTTGAACTGACCGTCAATCAAAAGCTTGCATAAACTCTGTTTGCAGGATTAGCAACATGTGACAAAAGGTTGAGGTCAGTTTGTGTAATTAATGTTATAGAAATCAAACATCTTACTGGCCATGTGTTTGACTGGGAGGAGAACTCCACTAATGCGAGAACCAGGGATTGAAAAGTGCCGCTTTAAAATGAAGGTTTTAGGAGCCTTTCAATTTTAAAAGTCACGGTTATTTCCGAATGTATTTAACTTTATGTAACTTACTTGAGTTACATAAAGATAAATTGCTAATCTAACATGCCAAATATCATGAATTTTAACAAGAAGATTTTATGGGAAATGTCCACTTTTTATAGTAGAATTTACCTGGTATCCTGTGGAAATAGCCATGACCTTTAAAATTGAAAGGCACTCAAAACATTCATTTTCAGGCAAAAAAGTGACAAATACTACATTTATTCATCAAGACATTTATAATGACTAAAAATTTAACAATTTATACAATCGGGTCAGTCACAATCAGGGTGCTCTAGACAGATTTCGACATGTTACGCTTAAATATAAAAAAATACCGCAATTATACGGTGTCGCTCAAATTTGATCAGAATTGGTACATACCAGTATGGGTACCAAAGATCAACAATAAATGTTGTTTATCTGTTCAGTGCAGGAAAATTCTACGTTGACGTTATGACAATTATTTCTGCACAGTACAACCAGAAAAACAACAAGAAACATTTAAACCAGAAAAACAAGAATGACAAAAGTAATTAAGGTCTGAAACTTTAGGTACTGAAGGTCAACTTTAGCAACATGATATGCATAGCAGAAAGGCAGCTAACCCCCCCTTAGTTTGACCATAGACGGTCTTCCTCCCCTCTACTGACGGTCTTCCTCCCCTCTACTGTCTATGGTTTGAGCAGGTCTTTTAATATGTAACAGTTCATAAACAATGACAGGAAATGACTCAAATCAGTGGAGTAAGATTGTTTCAAGCCTGTTTCAGAATTTCGCTTTTTCTTACCTCATTTGCACATTTTTGACACTGATGTGTTCATTTGAACAAATTCACATCTCAACCCCTACATCTACCTGTACACCAATACTAAGACAGTAGCTTTGGCGGTATGGGAACCTTTGTGTGTGACGGACATACATCCGCACATACCTACAAATATACAGACACTTAGACTCATCATATAAGCTCTTTTTGGTATTTATATATAAAACCAAATATGAGCTAAAAATGTTGAGCAAATTTAATGAAACATTGTTCTTAATATAAACAACCGGTAGAGCCAAACAGGCCCCATCGAAAAAATGAAGTTTTTTTGATGATTTTGAGCTGAGTAGTGAAATCAAAGTGAGACTTGAGTGGACACCGTGGGTCATCAGTATGTAGTAGGGAGATGGTGCAGTGGCAAAGAATGTGAAATTTTCAGAAGAGTTACTTTCAGAATGTGCTTAGGAATACAATTCAGAATAACATTCAGACACTCACTATGTGAGATAATATTCTGTATATTCTAGAAGTAACAAGTCATTGACAATGACATAGTCCCCACTTGTAATAGGAGTAATAGTCTTGATGGGGCAGGGAAATGAGGTCAGAAGTATCACTGGAGTGTATATGTTCAGATCTATGGACACATAGGTCTATGTCATTGTTCCCATTTTGAAACAAGAGGCATGTCTAAGTTATGGTTCTAAATCGGGAAAAAAGATCAGACCTCTAGCTGTATTGGCCTGCCAAGAAATACATATGTGCATAATAAATGAGGTACAAGATGTGACATCTTAAGGTCTACTATCCTATCAAAATTGAAGCGTAAAGAACTTGTGGTTACTGAGTTATGCATATATATGCATATTCAAGGTCAAAGGTCATCAAGGTCACGTGACATTTTGAAAAAAAAAACCCATTGTATTGCTAATTAATCCATATATGCCAAAATTAAGACCTCTAGCTCTATTGGCTTGCCCACAATTATATATGGGCATAATTAACGAGGTAAAGCATGTGTTGTCATAAGGTCTCCCATCCTACTAAATATAAAGGACATAGCACTTGTGGTTATTTATTTATTGACATAATCGTGTATTTTAGGTAAAAGGTTATCGAGGTCACATGACATTTTGTCAAAAAATTTCTATCCTCTATCGTCTGTCCCTATATACTAAAAATCATACATTTACCTCTATTGGCTTGCTCAAAATTAGATATGCACATAATTAATGAGGTACAATATGTGGTGTCATAAGGTGTCCCATCATACCAAATATGAAGGGTGTAGCACTTGTGGTTCCTGAGTTATGGACAAATATGTATATTTGAGGTCAAAGGTCATTGAGATCACGTGACATTTTTCAAAAAAATTGTATTGCTAAGTTATCCCTACATACCAAAAATCAGACCTCTAGCTCTATTGGCTCGCTCAAAATTAGATATGTGCATAATTAATGAGGTACAATATGTGGCGTCATAAGGTGTCCCATCATACCAAATATGAAGGGTGTAGCACTTGTGGTTACTGAGTTTTGGACAAATATGTATATTTGAGGTCAAAGGTCACCAAGGTCACGTGACATTTTGTCAAAATAATTGTATTGCTAAGTTATCCCTATATACCAAAAATCAGACCTCTAGCGCTATTGGCTTGCTCAAAATTAGATATGTGCATAATTAATGAGGTACAATATGTGGCGTCATAAGGTGTCCCATCATACCAAATATGAAGGGTGTAGCACTTGTGGTTACTGAGTTATGGACAAATATGTATATTTGAGGTCAAAGGTCACCAAGGTCACGTGACATTTTGTCAAAATAATTGTATTGCTAAGTTATCCCTATATACCAAAATCAGACCTCTAGCGATATTGGCTTGCTCAAAATTAGATATGTGCATAATTAATGAGGAACAATATGTGGCGTCATAAGGTGTCCCATCATACCAAATATGAAGGGTGTAGCATTAGTGATTACTGAGTTATGGACAAATATGTATATTTGAGGTCAAAGGTCACCAAGGTCACATGACATTTTGTCAAAAAATTGTATTGCTAAGTTATCCATATATACCAAAAATCAGACCTCTAGCTCTATTGGCTTGCTCAAAATTAGATATGCACATAATTAATGAGGTACAATATGTGGCATCATAGGGTGTCCCATCATACCAAATATGAAAGGTTTAGCACTTGTGGTTACCGAGTTATGGACAAATATGTATATTTGAGGTCAAAGGTCACGTGACATTTTGTCAAAGCGTCTGAGATATCTGCGTGAACGGATGGACTCACATGGATGGACTAACGGACTGACATGACCCAATCTATGAGCCCCCTGGACTTTATCTGTGGGGACTAAAAACTGTGTCACTGCATCCTTTTTGCAATATGAATACGATGAGAAACTAAATTTTTATTTTTCTTGGCCTTATACATGGGAGTCTATGGACTGCCTTATACATGGGAGTCTATGGACTGCCTTATACATGGGAGTCTATGGACTTCCTTATACATGGGAGTCTATGGACTGCCTTATACATGGGAGTCTATGGACTGCCTTAAACATGGGAGTCTATGGACTGCCTTATACATGGGAGTCTATGGAGGTGAAAACTAAAAAGTCCTCTAACACGGCCAAATTTGATCGCATTGTGAAACAAATCAACGTGCATCTGTATGAGGTAGAGTACTATCCTTTTACTAAGTTTGAACGAAATCGCTCCAGGCGTCTCTGAGATATCTGCGTGAACGAAAAAAGTCATAAAATATGCAAATGAGCAATTAATTAATAAGCCACACCCACCAAAATCTAATCAGATCTAAGTCTTATCATGATAATACCAAATACCAAATTGCATGACATTGGACCTAAGGGTTCTTAAGTTATGAGTGGAACAAAATCTGTCTACGGACGGACGGACAGACGGACGGACGGACGGACGGACAGACGGACACACACACACAGACATTGTGGCGACATAGGACACCTTTGGTGCTTCGCACCACGGTGTCCAAAAAGTACCCTAAAAATGGGTCAAAATAGGCTTATGCTGTTTCATCTGAAAAAGCACATTTTTTTAACTCACTTTTTGAAACTTTTAGATTAATTTTTCCGATTATTCAGAATATTTAAAGTATCACATAGCATTTCTTCTTTCTTTTGCAAGTTATTTCATCTTAATACATGGATTTGAATGGAAATGGCGTGATAACAAGTGAAATTGGTGTGTCGTTACGCTTTTTATATTTTGACAACAGCATTGATTTATCTGTCTATTATCACTTGGAAAACATTACCCTAGAATGTTTCCTAAAGCATCTATTTAATTGTAAGACCAACTATGTTTAGTTGGTACTAAATGTTGATTTGGTCAATGTATTGATTATGAATGATCAATCATGAAAGTTGCCCACATTTTTTGTCCCAGAACTTTGTAGTGACACCCTCATAACTTTCAGCCATATTCAGATAGTAGAGATCTGATGTCATTACCCAAAGTGGCCCTGTTTGCCTTCCTTATGTGTTATAAAAATATAATCCATTTACCACTTGTATTGTTTTAGTATATCAAAAAGTGGCCAAATGTAGTGTCCGTGACAGCTGTAGTGTCCATGACACTAAATCCAGACACTGCTTGTTACAGCCATTCAATCAGGTAATTCTATCGTTTACTAGCTGAAGTTACATTTTTATAACAGAGTAACTCAGTTTTAGAGTAAGACATCAAATAAAATATCTAAACCTGAGAAAGATGTTTATGCTACCTTTTGAGATTGTAATGTTAAAAAAACTGTCCTATGGAATAACTCTATATGGGTTAAAAAATGAACAGGAATAGTGTTCTCACTTGTTTCCCAATGAAATATTAAAGTAGAAATGTTATTTATGATGAAATTAAAGTATAACACTTCATAAACTGATTTACTTTCATATTAAACCTCTTTCCATTTGCAACTAGCTCCACGTCACGGACACTACACCTCACAAGTGGTTAAACAGTTTTTACTGCATTTACATTTAAATGCACCTGACATCTAAAGTAAACTTCATAGACCATGTTAAAGCCTTTTAAAACAAAAGAAAATTTTTTGAATTGGTGGCAATATATAATACAGGACTACTGCCATCACAGGTGACCGTGGTAGTATGACACTGAATTCCAAGTATGAAATGCTTGTACCAAAGTTGCATGAACTGCAGTGATAACTTGGAAAATATTCTGCAGCCTCTGCAGGCATATAAGAATGAGATCATCACTTGGCGTCAGTGGAAGTACATAACTGTGACAAAAGATGGCAAGTCAAAACGGTGTATTTCATGTGTGGAAAACAATACTTCAATTGCAGACTTCACCGTGCAGACTTCATATCAAAGGCTGATATGAAGTTCTATCCACAGCACAATTTAGTCAGGCAGCTAACCCGAGATTTTTGTGAGAATTGTGCACTTTGGGTTAAAAGAATGAAATTTTGCACATTAACAGTTTGACTTGTTCTGAACATTTTTTGATATGGATCCAAATCAGAAGCGCCCTCTAGCGGTGAGGAACGTGCGTATTGTGCAAGCTTTCAGTAATATGCAAAATTACCCCTATTGCTTGCTGCACTTTCATCAAATAGGATCAGAATCGATGTGTACTCTAATGAAATTTAATCTTGCGCTCAACATAATGTAAACATGAATATTGTTATGTCATTATACTAATAATCTATGGAATATCATTTTAACCACCATTAAAAGCAAACAAAAAGGTTTCACGATTGGGTTTACCATCACTATTTTACCATCACTATTTTTCCCACAGTATCTGTCAACCAAGACTATATTTCTCTTATTAATATGTGCAAACATTCATGAGGTGTGAAAAATAGTTGACAAGGCCCAGTTGCTACTATACAATAGATGTTTATTCCCCTAAGGTTTCGGACGTACACGGACGACCTTCATCAGAGACTATACAAGCACAATGATGAAGGTCATCCGCGTACTTACGAAACATTAGAAAGAATAAACATCTACTTTAGAGTAGCAGAGGGGTCTTGTTAACTATATTTCATACCTCATGTATCCATTATCTCTAAGTACCCACTGCGTATTCCACATATGCACTCTGATTGGACCGATTGGAATGACCCACTTGATATTCACCACTATAACAAACATTAATGTTATAGTAGAAAGTGATGTCCATAAAGTGCTCTTGTAGATCAATCCTCGTGACAGTTTCCTCCACAGTAACAGAGTGCAGTGCACGTAAGACTTGCCCTGTAGCACTTGCATAAACCCCTGCATGATCTTTTGCAGTTGCAATGTATCAGCTCATAACACATCTCTTGAGCTTGGCCAAGAGATGACCATTTTGGCTTCCATTGAGACCCATCTCTCTTTGTCCACCCCCCAGTCCATTGGATCAGGTAACTTTGCATCTTTCTGCAGCGCCTGTCCCACACATATCCTCCTTGATAGGTAGTTCTTAGTAGGTGTTGTTTTAAAGCTGCTTCTGTTGGTGGAATATTCTCCAGAGCTCTTGACTTTCTGGAGAAAAGATGCTGTCTTGCATCATTTACTCTATGGAAGCCACTTGTTCTATCATACCAAAGGACCACAAACCGCTCAATGAGCGAAATACAGTTATCGGGCACAAAAGTTGGAGCATCTGCCAGTGTCAGGAATGCATCAGTTACATCTGGACAAGTCATCGTTGATGACACAGTCCCCACTTGTTATAATGGGTACTTTGATTACAAGTCCTAAGAGAGGATAGAGTCCTCTTCATTAATTAGGTCTGTGATAAAAATACTTTGATACAGATGGCGCTCAATGGCCAAGAATGAGTTCCATGGTGATGAAAACATAAAACCAATGTAGGCCACCATCCTAAAGTTCATAAAATGAGTCAACTAGGAATTAATCAACAGGATGTTGCAAAACGTTTTTGCATACAATTCTAACACTTAACAGATTATCACTGGTACCATATTTCATAAAGTTTGATGCAGTATTTACAACACTATGAGATCAACATCTGTATCAAGTTTCATCACATTTGACGTTGTATTAATTTGTGGCTATATCACCCTAATTAGGAAAGTTCATTACTTATGCAATTACAAATTAATTAAAATGACACAGATAAATGTCTTTTTCAATGTTAAAGCAATGTGAGCTTAACATCAGTTAACATCTGTATAAAGTTTCATGAATTTGATGCAGTACATATTTCTTGACATATCAGCCTACTTACGAAACTTCAATAATTGACATGTTACTGCTACATGACGTGAAACAAATTGACGAGCATATGTATGAAATAGGTCAATGTCAACTTTGAATGATACTGGTGGAAATATGTCTGAGTTATGGCTCTGTACATGAAAACATTGTAATAAAATGGCTGCCTAGCGACCATATTGGATCGTATCACATAAAAAATCGACGTACATATGTATGACATAGGCCAATGTCCTTGTACCAACTTTGAATAAAATCGGTTGAGATATGCCTGAGTTATGCCTCTGTATATGAAAAAATCGTAACAAAATGGCAACACAGCAGCCATATTGGATCGTATCACAAAACAATTGACATGCATATCTATGACATTGGTCAATGTCCTTGTACCAACTTTGAATAAAATTGGTTGAGATATGCCTGAGTTATGCCTCTGTATATGAAAAAATTGTAATAAAATGGCCGCCTAGCGGCCATATTGGATTGTATCACAAAACAAATCGACGTGCATATCTATGAAAGTGGTCAATGTCCTTGTACCAACGTTGAATAAAATTGGTTGAAACTTGTCTGAGTTGTGGCTCTGTACGTGAAAAAATCGTAATAAAATGGCCGCCTGGCAGCCATATTGGATCGTATCACAAAACAAATTGACGTGCATATCTATGACATTGGTCAATGTCCTTGTACCAACTTTGAATAAAATTGGTTGAAACATGTCTGAGTTATGGCTCTGTACATGAAAAAGTCGTAATAAAATGGCCGCCTGGCGGCCATATTGGATCGTATCACAAAACAAATTGACGTGCATATCTATGACATTGGTCAATGTCCTTGTACCAACTTGCAATAAAATTGGTTGAAACATGTCTGAGTTATGGCTCTGTACATGAAAAAATCATAATAAAATGGCCGCCTGGCGGCCATATTGGATCGTATCCCAAAACAAATCGACGTGCATCTGTATGACATATGAAGTAATCCTTGTACCAAGTTTGAATGAAATCGCTTCTTGCATCTCTGAGATATCTGTGTGAACGGACGCACGCACGCACACACGCACGCACGCACGCACGCACGGACGCACGCACGGACATGACCAAACCTATAAGTCCCCCCGGACGGTGTCCGTGGGGACTAAAAAGCATTCCACGTCTCCCAGGCAGACTTTTTGCCTTTCCCACAGAAAAATGATGTCACATCACAACCGGTCAAGGCATGGAATACTGCTAACGCTTTGCTTTTTGAGGGCCTAAAGAGTTGGCAATTTCATGAGCTCCTATATATCGGTAGTTTCTGCCTGTACCAAAGGCAATCCATACTTCGTCAACTGGTATGCAGTGCAGTTTAGACACAATTATGACAACTACATCTGTATCACCTGTACGGACCATGATATTCTTATGGCCACGTTCTGCTGCATCAGATAAATGGAGTACCAAACGTGTGTCTGCTTCTTCATGAGAGCAGGGTTCAATATGACTTTTGTCTTCTCTGGCTGATGTACATAAGACTTGATTACCAAGAGTACTGTACAATTCCTTTCCTTCAATGTCTATATCTATTGAACATACTTCTTCAGCCAAAAAATGAAATAACTCAGTTTTGTTGTCATTGTCCCGCAAGAAGCTTTGCCAGTTACTTGGTACATTTGATGTGGGTAGGACTCTCCTTCTTATACCCTTACCTCTTTTAGCCCTCGTTGCTGCTTTTAAGCTATCAGGAAAGTAAATATCCCATACTATATCAACTCTGTCAACATTTATCATATTTAACATTATGTAAGGCTTGAATACACTGTTACTATAATCTTTAAATGTTTTGGAGGTGCCCGGAGATAGCAGCTGGACAGCCATTGCACCATCTATGATCTTTGCACTAACTTTGGGAGCTGCACTAGAAACATGGACCTGTTGTTCAAGTTCAGCCAGCAGTACGGCTTTGTTACCTGATCTCATTTCACCTTGCTTTGCCAAAGAAGGGGGCCATGGCTGATTTTCATACTTGAAAAACTCTTCAAGATTTCCATCTCGGGATTGGCATGCGATGTATAATCTAGAGAATAAGGCACAATCTTCCTTTAATGTCGTTATCTGTGCCTTCTGTTTAGGAGAAGTCCCTCTTCTTGAGAATAGTGGCAACTTATTCTTCTTTATTGGTTCCTGGATGGATTTCGATCGTTCGATGAACCTCTCCTTGATAAAGAGTTGATACTGCTCCTGGCCAATCTTGTATACCTCTCTGACAGAATTAATCACATCAGTATCAACGATGTCTTTAGTATCTAATGAGAGTAGTTCACCACTATCCTTTTGAAAGGATTTCCCATATCATTGAAGACATCAACAAGAGCTGAGACATCCTTTGCAAAAGATAATTGAAAAGCTTGTGACTGCTGATGGTGTGTTGTGGTTTCTCTTGTAAATTTTATACCACTGTTGTGTTCAAACTCTTGTATCATTCGGGATACCTCAGGACCAGAGATCATCCAGCGTCTCAATGCTGTGGGTTCTCAGTTAGTCCTACTGCACCACCATCCCCTTTCACCAGTGCATTGCACTGCTCGTGAGCCTGATCAAGTGCCATTGCAGAAAATGAACGTTTAGACTTATGTGCAACAAATGCTCCTGAACAAAATGCCTGATGCACTGTTGGGTGTTTTGTTTGTAAAGCACACATATCTCGCACATGAACCGAAAGCCATCGAGCATAATTGATGTGGTCGAGACTAAATATCCATGGCATCAGCTGTCTTAGTGATTCAACATACTTTGAGAAATCTGCTGCTCGAATCGAACCTATAAACTCAAAAGTGCACAGTTCAAGTTGAAGAACAAGAGACCAATACTGAAACTGAGGCTGTTCAAGGACATTTTTTCACACCAGGATGTAAATTGCAAAGGATTTTCTGGATTCAAATCTTTGTAGGCAGAGTATGCCTGATGTTGTGTGATAAAGAGAGCAGCTGCTGTGATTTGATGGGCACGCCTTGTTCTGGTTAGATGTGTGGCCTTAATCATGGAATCAGCTGTGCCACTAGAAGCAATGCCAGCTGTGTGCAGTGCTGTTGTTCAACCACTTCCATCAAGCCAGTCTCCCAAGATCTTGAATGCTGCCATTTCAATGTGAAGTCCACCGAACATGATGACAAACTTATCTTCGCCATGAGTGTCAGGAAAGTTCCACTGAATTACTTTTGCTATTGCAAATAAGGGTTGGTCCATCACCAGTACTGGTACCTGCTCAGGGTTTAGATGCTGAACAGCAGATTTTATGATGTTCATGGAATGCTGGATCATGGCAACTGTATGTGCAGTTTCTTGAAACAGCGGCATCAGAGCAACTGTAGTTAAGAAATTCCTGAAAGGTTGCTGCAAGAATGCATGATGTGCAGACCATGAAATGAAGTCATCTTTACTTAGCTCTTGCTTATTGATAAGCTTTCTTACATTCTCTAACCAGTCATACTCTATTGCCAAAGTATCTGCTAAGCAAGATGAACCTTCAGGGCTCTACTGGCATAACGATCGCAGGTACAAGAACATCTTTCCTTACAGGAGAAGCAGGAGGGACAGTAACATATGATACTGGAATTTGTGCAATGCCATTCATACTCATTTCACTTTCAGAGCCGTCAAGCTCTTGGACATTACGTGGCACCCCTTGGGCTTCAAATGTTGGATGTTGCATCAAAGAAATGCTTGTGCCATGGAATGAGTCCTTTGCGGTAGTTGAACTTGGGTTATGGTCAATATTATCGACAGCGGCTGTTGTGAATACACATTTGGACAACTTTGGAGGGCACACCACCTGTTCCTTTTCATACATAGTACAAACCTTGTTACCAATGTCTGTAGAGATATTGAGGACACGATCATAGGAAATGGATAAACCCATGTTATAGAGAGTGTCAATCAGGCCTCTCTTCCTTGTCTCACAATGGATCTTTAAGGCCAGGTATACGGGTACAGGTGTTTCTCTGTCCCTACTATGTCTATTAGCCATTATTGAGGTACCTTGACTATATCTTGATTTCACACTGTTGAACACAATTAGCTGTGAGATAGTTTTAGAAGCCTGTGAATTCGGTTTTGCCTCATCAGATTGCACTTTAATGTCCGGCCCATCTAGAATCATACTGATAAGAGCATTCAAAGATGCAGGTACAGCTTTCTCCTGACAGTCTTGTGTGAAACTTCCCGCGAATTCTAGCTTCGTTTTGAAGATATCGCGACGTATTATTTTGGCAGTTTTTGCAAGGATTAATGCTTCACTGTCAAAATCTTGATCACGGACTTGTTAAGCACTTCTCCGACATCTTGGTCAAATGCAAGAACAACTTGTCTGCCTTGCGTATATGCCCTGAGGTCTGGAATTGCTGCCTCTATTCGATGTTTGAGCCTGGTAGTGTGTACCTGGGCATTCTCGACACCAAGTTCTGCTAACCTACATAAATACAACTTCTTAATTCTGTCATGTAAAAGACTGGTCTTGTTTCTTTTGTATCACGAAATGATTCTAAATGTGACACAAGCTCTGCAAAAGCTATACCATGTGCCAAACCCTCAGACGACCCACCTAGACTTTTTCTTTCCTGTACCTGTGCTCGCTTATACAGCTTTGCCAAACATTTTAAATGATATTCAGCATCAATAGCCACCATATCTCCACCTGCCAGCTTAGATAATAACTTTGTGTCATTAAGTTCTGTTGCACATTTTCTAACCTTGAAATCAAGTTCAAATGTAGTTGCCTTGTGAAGGCTATCAGAACCAGCTGGTCTGTCACAGAATATGCACATATTTTGACTTTGCTTGAGATCTTGGTTTCCAGTACGCGCTTTCCGGGTTTTCACAGGACTTGACTCTTGAGTTTCTTCAGATTTCCTTTTGCGTGCCCTTTCTAAGTTCATGTTACTTATTTTGTGTCTACACTGTTTGTGCCATGCTGCATTGTTATCCCGTAGGGTCACTTCAATGCCTGATCCCGTGTCTAGCATCTCGATGTCAACATTCACAGGGAGTGCATTAAGTTCATGGAACTGGATAAATTTTCTGCAACATATTTATATCCTGCCCCAATATCTTTTCTTTTGAATTAGCAGGGCATTGCAATGGCTCATCAGTTTCAGTCTGACAAAGGATGCATAGTTTCCAATTTATTTCTTGGATTATCTTACTAGAACAACTCGGTTCTTCCGACTCTACAAGCTTGTATTGGTTGGACACGTCTGCCATCTGCACCTACTTCAGTGTGCGAGTGGTCTAAAGGTTTTTTAGTGATATATTTTCAAGAAAAATGTCTATCCTAGACGGAGAAACGTTGTCTTACGACCACTTTGATGCCCCTCTAAGCGCTATGATAAATGGAATTTGCAGAAATTATGTTTTATTTTCTTAACAAAATGGCATAAAGATGGCACTCATTCACAGACAGAGTTCAAGAGGGGGCTATTTTCCTCACGTATAACAATTTTAAACAAGCAACCAATTTTGACGCTTTTTGGTGCAATTTGACAAAGATATACTTCGAAAATATTTATTATTCGTCTAGTCACAGACAAAAAAGATTAACGGTGTCAAGAGTATCAGACTAGCGTCTGCCCTTTAACATGTTTGAAAAGTCTCTACAGAATTTTGTTGTCTAAGGTGCACTCAGAAAATGAGATTGCATAAAAACACTGGTTTTAACTTGGCTTATAAAACCAGATTGTTGAATCTATCAAATGTAACCAATATTGAAGCTACTTTTATGAAATTCCTACAAGGCAATATAACATTATTATCAAAGGCCCTAAATGATGTTTACGAACCTATCTGAACTTAACAGCTACTTAAGCTACTTTTAGGAAATTTCAACAAGGCAACATAACATCATTTTCAAAATAATCTGAAAGTAATGTTACTTGACCAAGTCACAAAAACCAACCTCGTGACTCTGTCCCTGTGCCAATTAAAATCACGAGTACTGTAAATCCAGAAAATGTAACACTTACGTGCTTTTCTCTCATTACACTATATAATTATATATTCTCTGTTAACTCCCATCAGCACATGCAGAAACCTGATTTCAACCGATACACATCTTCTGCTTATCTGATGGTTTCGTTATTATTGTTGACAATAGTTGCGTTGAACTTCAGTCGTGATATGAATTCAATAAGCAATGACAACATGCACCCAAGCAACAAGCTGTGTCAAATGATTCAGTATTTACGCTTGAGTAAGTAATATACAATGAGCCTGTGGTTGATAATAGGACATTGATATTCTGAACAATCATTCAAAGTTACATTAAATGGGATATGATCTTGAAAAATATCATTTCAGCGAAATATCAACCCAGGAAACAGTCAAGCTTCCTTTCAAATATGAAGTTGACCTAAATTTGTCAAGAATGAAAATGGCGGAATTATTTCACTTATTGACCAATAGAGGGCGATAATTACATAGCTATATATCAAGTACTGGTGCAAATATCACATCAACGAAATTTCTACAGTATTAAACATGAAATCAGTGATTCTTTCTGGCATATTTGATAAAATTGACCAAGATACGTCAATAAATAAAAGGGAAAAAATAAGTTTCCTTTCTTGACCACCAGAGGGCGCTTCCGACTTGGATCCATATCCAGAAATGTTCGTCATAAGTTGATGTACAACTGTGCCAAGTTTCATGCTTTTAACCAAAAGTGCACAATTTTCATGTTAACCGCCTGACAATTATGTTCAGGGCAAATTGGCAACATCGGCAAATGTCCAACTGTCAAAAAAAAAAACTGCATGAAGGAAAAGAAAAGTCTTACTCACCATGGACTTCAGTGAGAACTACAGCTGCCGTTTTCAAGATGAAGTCCAGTCAGGTTATTTTGACCAAGTTCAAGTGAAACTTCATCCAATGATGGCATACTACCAAGAAGATGGCATGTTGGCAAAGCATGCAATCATTGGAGTTTCACCGGATACCCACCACGATTCTCATTTGGTTAAAGTGTTTGAAGACAAGGCCTTTGAGATATTGAGTGAGCAACCAGGGTTACAAAATACTGGTTTGAAAAAAGTTCATGAGTGGACTGATGGTTGTGCAGCTCAATATAAAGGAAGAAAAGCATTTGCTGACCTTTCCCTGCAGAAAACATACCCTGTCATCAGAAATTTCTTTGAAACGTCACATGGGAAAGGGTTTGTGATGGAATTGGCAATGTTGTAAAGAACACTTGCTACAGAGCCATAGTAAGTGGCGAAGCTCTGATTAGCAATGCAGAGTCACTAATGCAGTATGTTCAGGGGAAGCTGGCACATATGGACACCAAGTAAGAGAGAAGGGTGGTCAAAAAGAATTGTCCAAATGGGATTTCATCTTCACACCAAATGTACTACATGAGAGAGAAGAAACCAACGTGGCAACACTGACTGGAACCAGGGTACTTCACACTGTCAAACAGGGACGTTCTGATTATCACCTACTCACAAGACAGTTATCCTGTTACTGTGATTGATGTTTGCAAGATACTATTTGCCAAAATGTTGAATGGGTGAAGCCATGGAGCCCAAGAATATTGAAAAAGCATAACATTCAAAGCAGTGCTGAAAATGCATGTATCCTTTCTTTATTAATATGCACGAGACTTGCAAGGTATGCATGTTTTCTGTAATTTAATGTCCCTTGTTTCCACTTTAGTATACCTTAATGCTTTTCTGCAGTAGCTAGTTGTGGTGGTGGTAATGACTCTGTTGGTGGTGGTGGTGGTGGTGGTGAAGGAAATGGCTCTGTTAATGAAGGTGTTGGTGATGGTACTGTTGGTGATGGTGGTAGTTGTGACAGAGAAAGTAATCATTGCGATGCAGATCTCAGCAACAGCTTTAATGAGAGGTAAGAAAATACCTTGTTTTGTTCTTCATAATTTATATGTTTTGTCAGATCTCTATCATTTAATTGTTTAATGATTCTTAAAGCTAAACTAAATGGATTTTATTTTTTTTGCTAGATCTCTCAAAGCGGGAACTATGATCAAAGTAAATGTGCCAATATTCAAGAAAAGAATGTTGCACCACGTGCCATTCCCAGCTGAGGTAACTATCTACATTTACTGTACTATACAAAGTGTACCTTAACTAATTACCATGCAGGCAGTCCCATGGAGCGAGTCCATTTGGATTTCTTGGGACCATTACCTAAGACAGACAAAGGAAATGAATATATTTTAGTCATGGTAGATCAGTTTACAAAGTGGGTAGAATGTGTACCACTTCCATCACAAACTGCCGAAGTTACCGCGCAGGCAGCAGTAAATGAATTCTTTTCTCGTTTTGGCTACCCTTTTCAGATATTTACTGACCAGGGTAGGAACTTTGAGAGTAACTTGTTTACTGCAATTTGTGAAGTACTCAAAATACACAAAGCAAGAACAACACCATATAGACCTTCTGCGAACGGCCAAGTGGAACGTTATAATCAGACCCTAATGGATGCCGTTAGGTGTTTTATTGGTAATACGCAGAATAAATGGGACAAATATTTACATCAAATAGCAGGCGCATTAAGGTCATCCGTAAATCGTCAAACTGGGTTCACACCCAATAAACTGATGTTAGGACGGGAGGTAAATCATCCCGCAGATTTAATGTTTGGCAATTTACCTAATAACAGATGTCGACAGGAAGACACTTATGTAGCAGATTTAGAAAATGCCATTAAATTTGCACATGAGGTTGCTCGCTAAACTCTAAAAACAAGCCAGAAAAGAATGAAAAGAGACTATGATCTTAAAGCTAATATCCATACATATCACGTTGGTGACTGTGTATATGTATTGGACACAGCTACAAAGCCTGGAAAATGTAGAAAACTATCAAAACCATTAAAAAGGTCCAGGAGTAATAATAGAAAAGAGAACACCACTTATATTTAGGGTTACATTACCAAGAATGATTATTACAGTGAACCATGATAGGTTAACCCTATGTAAACAAGAGAAATTACCATCATGGATAATTAAATACTAGTCAAACCTTGAGAAAAACAACAACAATACTAATCAACCAAGGGGACAAGCATCGGACAGATTATATTGTATTTGTAGGAGGCCAGATGATGGCAAACTAATGATACAGTGTGATTCTTGTTATGAGTGGTATCATGGTGTTTGTGTAGGAGTAACTTCACATAATGTCACAAATATCGACAAATATACATGCCCCATGTGTGCGCTATAATTAAGAGAAATATACAATATACACAAATAATGTCTAGTCAGGGTTACTGTATATTATATATATATATATAAAATAAACTTTCTATGTTTATTTTTGCAGACAGTCTACCAAACCGTTGATATCGGATCAGGTAGGACCTATCCTGAAGAATACGGGAAATCGGAATATAGTCTTTCCAGAGCTATTATTTCGATATTTAAAACACCCACGTTATGGCTGAAAGAAAGCAGACGAAAACCCTTGGCTTCCGCGATCCTGAGAGATGGCAACGTGTAATCGACCATATTGAAGGAAAGATAGCTAGATGACAACTATCACTGGTAATTATCCTTTGGAAACAACCATGATAGTGTTTGCGGGCACACTATACAACAATGTGAACTTCGTCATCCAGTGATGTCACTATACCCACAGCTAGCAACTGGAGAATTACCGAAATGAACAGGTTCAACTTTCAATATAGTCCATTCACACGTACAGGTCCGTGCAACGAGCAGCAGCTGGTGCAAAGTGGATTGCAATGTCATTTGGGTACATAGACAGCGATGACAAAACTTCTGCGCCATTACTGCGACATTTTGACAGGTTCAAGGGATGGTTCTGCCCAAATTCTGGAGCAGAATATCCGGTCAAGGCTGATGTTACTAGCTTTGATGCATATAGGGAAAAAGATCATTCTTCTAAATATAATGCGGTGGGAATAGAATGCATACATATTAGCATTAATTTTTTTGTCTTATTTTACAGGTATCAATGTGGACACTGTGACACCATGAACGATGAGCAGTCATGTATCTGCTGTTGTGAAGTGGCGGCCAAGGTAAATGAAGAAGTGGATAAATGGGTGTCAACATCAACGCAGAGTTGTTGTATAACAGAACACTGCAGGATTTGATGCTGTCTACCTCAACCCATTGGTACTTCGGACAGCATACCGGCAGTACCGCCAACATTATGGTACACTGGGTGCTCCAACACATGAGTAAGTTAAAAAGATTACCATTAAAACACAAAATTATATGAATTCAGCAACTTTATTCTTGGACCTAGAATTGGTCAAAAATAACTTAAAATATGTTTTTTGCATCACATTTCATTACAAACTGATAGGAAATATGACTACGTGAGATAGCAGTATCCAGATCCAAGTATTCCATCATGTAATTTTGTTCAAATTTTTTTACAATTTTTCCCCATTGGCTGTATCTTTTCTGCATTTTGCTTCCCAAAATAAATCATTAATTTTTGAATTTTTTTTTACACTTTTTATGTCCAGTGTGTGAGTTGAGATGCGACAATCAGTGATTAAGCCCATTTCAATGAACAGAACAGTACTACTAATATCTCACAAGAAACTGAAATAACCATAATAATGTCAAAAATGAGCAACTTTGTCCCTTTAACTCATGCAAAAAACTTGAGTACTAAAAGTGAAAGCAATGTTAGAAATTGTTTCAGACACCAACCACTGACAGGTTATCCATCTATCAGACAAATTCCGCATGATTGATAGCTGAGCGAATAATTGTGTGTGCAGTGCTGTAAATGCCTTTAAAAACACTCAAACTGACACACTATTTTACTAAACATGAATTAATACATTTCTGAATATTTTTCCTTGCAGACGCTACAGATACACAGCTTATCTGCAATTGGTACAGTGGTGTTGGGGATGGCTTGGGCGCTACAACAGAGTGACTCTTCCATCATGTGCAGTACTGCGTATAAGGGAAACTTTTCCATCAGATTTTGGATACTACAGGAATTTTCAGTTTCCAAATATGTAACCTAAAAATGCAATAATGAATGAATGAATTGTGTTCAGTCATCTTTCATTTCTTTGAGATTATTCCATTACAGATGTGACCTGTGCCACACTCGAAAAACAGCATATTCAAAACCACCGTGTACCATAGGGCTAACAATAGGGAAGGAAGACCAATCCCAAATAGTCAAATTATACAGCAAAGTGGCAACAGTTGTCATGAGGCACTTTCACATTAATGTACCGAACAACACAAGTATCCCACTTCAGGAGAAACTCACTGAAAAACTTCAAGATCCAACCCTCATAAGATACCAGCAAAAGGAACCACATTAACAGACATTCAATTTCTGTGGTCATTTTCCACTTAAGTACTATTTTTTAGCTCTTGATAAGAACCCCCCCCCCCCCCCCCCCCCCCCCAATTTTCACTTGATCATATACTATCAACATGTACAACCGCAACACCTGAAAAATACCGCAATTATACGGTGTCGCTCACATTTTATCAGAATTGGTACATACCAGTATGGGTATCAAAGATCAACCAGAAAAACAAGAATGACAAAAGCAAGTAAGGTCTGCAACTTAGGTACTGGAGGTAAACTTTAGAAACATGCATACCAACTTCTATAGCAATGGGACAAGCAGATCCTACATACATAAGCAAATGTCAACAAAAAATTAGCTAGAGAAGCTTGACAAAAAGAAAAGGTTGGAGAGGGGGGAAAAAGAGTGGGAAAAAATATAAAAGGGATCTTTTAAAAAGGAATGCTACCTCATCAATCTTCTATCCCCTACCCCCTCCTGAATATCAAATGTTCCACCCCTTGGTTGACCATGTTTACATAAGACCAGCTGGCAGTATATTTACAACTTTGGGGATGTTTTAATTAATGCTATGAGTGCTATCATTCAAATGTAAACAGCACTTAAATCAGTTACAGATAGTGAAATTCCTTCCACTGTGAGGGGGGGGGGGGGGGGGATTATGACATCTGGAATTATCCTGGATCCAAATTTCTCATCAGTTCTTGTGTGTCTTACATGCGAAAGTTGCAAAAATTGGTTCGCAATGAAAAAATTTACCTCAGCTTTGTTTTCAGGATCAAATTTTACTACAAATTGATATTAAATATGACAAAATTATGTTCACAGCCTTCGAAACTGTCTCACAACAAATCCTTGGTTGGTGTAGGTCATTTAAGGTCACAAAAGAAATCAAAGTGAGACTTGAGTGGACACCGTGGGTCATCAGTATGTATTAGGGAGATGGTGCAGTGGCAAAGAATGTGAAATTTTCAGAAGAGTTACTTTCAGAATGTGCTTAGGAATACAATTCAGAATAACATTCAGACACTCACTATGTGAGATAATATTCTGTATATTCCAGAAGAGTCCTTTCAGAATGTGCTTTGGAATACAATTCAGAATAATATTCAGACACTCACTATGTGAGATAATATTCTGTATAGAAGTAACAAGTCATTGACATTGACATAGTCCCCACTTGTAATAGGAGTATTAGTCTTGATGGGGCAGGGAAATGAGGTCATTAAGAAGTATCACTGGAGTGTATATGTTCAGATCTATGGACATATAGGTCGATGTCATTGTTCCCATTTTGAAACAAGAGGCATGTCTAAGTTATGGTTCTAAATCGGGAAAAAAGATCAGACCTCTAGCTGTATTGGCCAGCCAAGAAATATATATGTGCATAATAAATGAGGTACAAGATGTGACATCTTAAGGTCTACTATCCTATCAAAATTGAAGCGTAAAGAACTTGTGGTTACTGAGTTATGCATATATATGCATATTCAAGGTCAAAGGTCATCAAGGTCACGTGACATTTTGAAAAAAAAAACATTGTATTGCTAATTAATCCATATATGCCAAAATTCCTCTAGCTCTATTGGCTTGCCCACAATTATATATGGGCATAATTAACGAGGTAAAGCATGTGTTGTCATACGGTCTCCCATCCTACTAAATATAAAGGACATAGCACTTGTGGTTACTTATTTATTGACATAATCGTGTATTTTATGTAAAAGGTTATCGAGGTCACATGACATTTTGTCAAAAAATTTCTATCCTATAGTCTGTCCCTATATACTAAAAATCATACATTTACCTCTATTGGCTTGCTCAAATATATATGCACATAATTAATGAGGTACAATATGTGGCGTCATAAGGTGTCCCATCATACCAAATATGAAGGGTGCAGCACTTGTGGTTCCTGAGTTATGGACAAATATGTATATTTGAGGTCAAAGGTCATTGAGGTCACGTGACATTTTTTCAAAAAAATTATATTGCTAAGTTATCCCTACATACCAAAAATCAGACCTCTTGCTCTATTAGCTCGCTCAAAATTAGATATGTGCATAATTAATGAGGAACAATATGTGGCGTCATAAGGTGTCCCATCATACCAAATATGAAGGGTGTAGCACTTGTGGTTTCTGAGTTTTGGACAAATATGTATATTTGAGGTCAAAGGTCACCGAGGTCACGTGACATTTTGTCAAAATAATTGTATTGCTAAGTTATCCCTATATACCAAAAATCAGACCTCTAGCTCTATTGGCTCGCTCAAAATTAGATATGTGCATAATTAATGAGGTACAATATGTGGCGTCATAAGGTGTCCCATCATACCAAATATGAAGGGTGTAGCACTTGTGGTTACTGAGTTATGGACAAATATGTATATTTGAGGTCAAAGGTCACCGAGGTCACATGACATTTTGTCAAAAATTGTATTGCTAAGTTATCCCTATATACCAAAAATCAGACCTCTAGCTCTATTGGCTCGCTCAAAATTAGATATGTGCATAATTAATGAGGTACAATATGTGGCGTCATAAGGTGTCCCATCATACCAAATATGAAGGGTGTAGCACTTGTGGTTACTGAGTTTTGGACAAATATGTATATTTGAGGTCAAAGGTCACTGAGGTCACGTGACATTTTGTCAAAAAAATTGTATTGCTAAGTTATCCCTATATACCAAAAATCAGACCTCTAGCTCTATTGGCTCGCTCAAAATTAGATATGTGCATAATTAATGAGGTACAATATGTGGCGTCATAAGGTGTCCCATCATACCAAATATGAAGGGTGTAGCACTTGTGGTTACTGAGTTATGGACAAATATGTATATTTGAGGTCAAAGGTCACTGAGGTCACGTGACATTTTGTCAAACATGGGGCCCGGGGGCACCGACATCCTTTGTGCCTCCTTACTGTTTATTATTTGCCATAAATGTGAAATCTGGCAAAAAGTCAAATTGTTTGGACATAAATGAAAGTTAATGTGAAAGTGAATCAAGAATAAGAGATGGAACTCAATAGGATCAACAATATCTAAAACAGGAAACGGTGAACTTATATGATACAGAAGGGGAGAAAATTTAGCCACAAACTATTGTAATATAATGGACAATGGCTAATCTAAACCAAATTACTTAAACTGGATTGTTGGCATTGATTACACATGTATTTATTGTCCATCAAATAGAAAATAAATTTGGGCCATTGACTAAAAGACATTTGCTTGTTACACTCACCACACTTGTACTTAGTATTTGGAGTGTACACCTATTTACTACAATACAATGATAAAAAGTTTGGACTCTGAAGGTCAACAGTGCATCTTTTATGTATGAGACTAAATAAGCTTACCCCTCAGTATGTATAGGCCAAAAACAATATTTAATTTTGAATTATGTAGTGCAGGGAAGGACATAGAATATGGTGAAAAGCAAACTAAATATAAAAACTGAATATACAATTATATGGAAATGTTGTTTTACAGTCATGAGTATCTAGTGTGTGCCGAGAGACATATTAAAATTGGACAGTATCATCCTGACCAGAGTTTGTCTGAGTGGTTGTTTCCTTCTGATTTTCTGACACGGTGATAGGTACAAAATATTATGTTATTCACCATAGTTAAGCAACATAGCTTGCATTTTGTTCACAGTAGAACTGAGTTTTACATGTAAGATAACTTTCTCATAAACTGTAAATTCTGGCTTGTGGCAGCTCAAACGTCGCAATACTACATTTTTTGATATGATATGGAGTGACTTGCACACATATGCAATATGCAGTGACAGTCGATATATTCATAGTAAGAGTCTACTACATTCAAGCATAGTGATGTTGACAACTACATGCATGCCAGTGCACGATTTCAAAGTAGCCAGGAGGAAATTCTAATAGTCTTTTAGGGGAGAACCCTTTGATTTCTGGGGGGGGATATGGAGGATTTTGAGAAAAAAAATTTGTCACCAGGTGAGAGAGAAGAAAAAAAAATTGATCCTGTCATGGCCTGAGAAAAAAACAATTGTCATAACAGACAGAAGAGAAAAAAAAAATTGTCACAATGCACCAGAAACAAGCAAAATTTGGAATCTTATTCTCATGTATTCTTTGCCGGCGCGCCGCCATAGGCGGCGCAAATGTTTTACCACAAGCAATTCTTATGTTTCTTTTCCCAGCACTTATGATATAAGCATGCACTACATAGGTCTTCTTTACACCTCAGTACACTCAATGTTTTCCTTCCCTTTTCTGACCCAAGAAATCATATTTCAGGATTTCTGTTGCAATATCTCAATGGCATAGGCACTATCTACAGGGGACTATTTGACTTCTGTAAATTGTGAAAATTTAAAACACAAGACAGGAGTCAATAAACTAGTGTTAAAACCAATATATTATTTTCTCAATATAAATTTGTTAGAAAGATGTATCTTGACAATGAAAAATTGAGGAACAACAAATATAATGAAATACAATGTGTGAGCCTTGTTTTTCTGACCACAAACACCGGATCGCAAACATACCATATTCAGGCTTTTCATTAGAAGCTGGCAGCTGGAGAAATGACACAAGAAGGTCACAGATTTTACGTTCCTGTATATTCATTTGTCTTCAGTCTCTGGCAAACAGAACTGTTTTTCACAAATTGTATTGTCATTGTTTGGTTGTTGAATATTGTGACTCAAAAACTGATCATGCAAAAAATGTAAAAAAAATATCAGTGTTCAATGTCATTTTTAAACAGTTTTACCGAGTGCAAGATAAACTGAAACTCCTCTCAGATTGCACCATTAAACACATCAATTTCTCAAAATTTCCAATACAAGAGGGGGAACCCCCCTCTCGTACTCTCCCCCTTGGGGTATTCTAACAGTTTCACTTAGTAAACAAATTAAAAAAAACTCTCAGATTGCACCAGACTGCACCATTGCACACAGCAATATCTTAAAAACTTCCATTGAAGATAGGGGAAAGCCCCTGTGACACTTTCCCCCTAAGCCTCTCTCATGTTCTCCCCCTGTACTTTCAAATTCTGCCAGGTCAGATATCCTAGTGAAAACCCTGTCATAATATCCATCCAAATTTAACAATATACTATATGATTAGATGCTGCGTGATCTTTTATATCTTTATCTTATTGTGACTTTGAATATCATTTTGATGTGTTCACCTTTGTTGAACTATCATGAGATATCTGATGATAGTCTAGCAGGGTACATCAGGATTTGAAAGGTCTTTACTGTTGCTGTATTTTGTAAATTTTACAATTACATGTATTGGTATTTAACTTTTCTAAGTGGGGGGATCGGTCAAAATTTCAGAGTTAGAGAGGCAGGTTACTCAAATTCATCATGGTTGGCGAAGGGGTGGGGGGGTCACTCGAAATTTCGGAGTTTCAGGCCGTAAATAATGACGACTCCCTCATATACAACGCATTACAAACTTGATGACCAATAAAAAAAAAATTGCACTGCTACTCCATTTGGAAAAAAAAATTGATGCAGGTCTGACAGTAGAAAAAAAAAATTGCTGTCACTCTGAGAGGAAAAAACAATTTGCTCCCATACCCTCTTCCTCCATACCCCCCCAGAAATCAAATGGTTCTCCCCTTAGTGGAAATAGGCCCTATAGGTATTAAACCACAGTGAAACAAACAACATTAGTTATCGTGACCTTGCTAAAGTGCAATCTCGGATCATGTATGATCTGATGATCATGCCAAATTACCATGTTGGATTATGCCGTGATTCTGAAGTGCGCGTAAATCGGTCAACATAAGCACACATAGACTCTCGCCAGTCGCTTGTACTGCTTGGTCTCGCGTAGCTTTCGGTATTTATACAAGCTCGTGCCTTCGGCACTCGACCTTGCGCCTTCGGCGCTCGATCGCCTACGTTGGATTACTACCGCAAGTGACTCCGGATCCGGTCAAAAGAAGGCACGAGGACTGTCGACAGTCTAAAGCACACACTGTCTTCAACAATGATGCTTCGGCGCTCGATCGCCTACGTTGAATTACTACCGCAAGTGACTCCGGATCCGGTCAAAAGAAGGCACGAGGACTGTCGACAGTCTAAAGCACACACTGTCTTCAACAATGATGTCAAAATCAATGCACAACTGTCGAAATTACCCAAAATAAGCAACAGAAAACTTAAAGTTATCGCTGTGTCGAAAGGACAGTACATCAACATAAAACGACGCTAGTTTGTTATGACATGGAGGTAGAAGGACAGAGTGAATTCTCTCGCTCTCACCAGCTATTACTAACTTCCCAGGAGCTGGTCCTTGCAAAACAACGCTAACTTGTTATATGCGCATGCGCATATTAAGGAGAGACCCATTTGATTTCGGGGGGGGGGGGGTATGCAGGAAGTGGGTATGGGAACGTTTTTTGTCAGAGAGACAGCATTTTTTATAATTTCAACTGTCACACCTGCATCAATTTTTTTATCAAATGGAGTAGCAGTGCAATTTTTCAAATTTAAGCCAGAGTTTTCGCATATCACAGGATGGTTTTATATATTCATTTTACATTCCAACGAATGAAAACAAAATGGAAAGTCTAGTATATATACAACTTTAAATTATAGAACACTTTTTTGGCAAATCAACAGTGATCAGTACTATACCTGCTTTTCTTTATAACAGTCAATTCCTTTTAAGTTCTCAGGGGAGATGTTATCTTTTGTGGTCAGAGAAACAAGGCTCACACATTGTATTTCATTATATTTGTTGTTCCTCAATTTTTCTTTGACAACTTGTAATCTTTCTAACATATTTATGTTGAGAGAATAATATATTGGTTTTTACACTAGTTTATTGACTCCTGTCTTGTGTTTTCAATTTTCACAATGTACAGAAGTCAAATAGTCCCATCTAGATATTGCCTGTACCATTGAGATATTGCAACAGAAATCTAGAAATATGATTTCTTGGGTCAGAAAAGGGAAGGAAAACATCGAGTGCACTGAGGTGTAAAGTAGTGAATGCTTATATCATAAGTGCTGGGAAAAAAAAACACATGAGAATTGCTTGTGGTAAAAACATTTGCGCTGCCTATGGCAGCATGCTAGCAAAGAACACATGAGAATGAATTTCCAAAATTTTGCTCATTTCAACTGCATTATGACAATTCCTTTTTTATTTATTTCTGTCTGTTATGAGAATTTTTTTTCTCAAGCCATTACAGGCTTATTTTTTTCTTTTATTTCACCTGGTGACAATTTTTTTTCTCAAAATCCTCCATACCCCCCCCCCCCCCAAATCAAGTGGTTCTCCCCTAAGTGAGTCGCTGACCTATGCGGGCCAGTGGATTACTTCCTCAGTAGAACTGATATGCCTGCCGGTACCATCATTCTTCAGTCGATCAAACGCGCCTTTCGTACCAAAAAATACACGACAGCCGCAAAAGTGCATCACTGTCAACTTCATAACTATAGAACATATTGAAAGACACAGTGAAACGTTCAAAAAGTAAAAACTGTGCCGAGACCGAGAAACAAGATGGCGTCCGATTCGATTCTTCAACTCAGATTTTGTCCTAGAGTTGTGCGCATGCGCAGACGGTAGCTTTAACGAAAGCGAGTCAAACTCAAGTAAATATAAAATAACCAGATATGAACTGAAAATGCTCACGTGTTTCATTATATATTGCATTTATGTGCAAGTTTGAACCTTTGCTACATGCTTTGCTACATTTAAAGTGTTATGATCAACACAATGAATTTCACCACAGATCAATTCTAAAGGTCATTAAGTATTCAAATATGTAATGAGCTGAAATAAAAATAACTAATTTCTTTGAGTACTGTCATTGTATCACAATATAGCATGTGTAATTACCTTTGGTCAAGTCCTTCAAGCTCTATATGCCAAACCGTGAAAGCTTGTTAGCTATTTATGTAAATTATGAATTAGCTGACATGAAAATGCAAAATGACTTTCAATACTGTTATAACCTGGTATAATGATCAATGTACACAGCATGTTTCGCCAAATTTTATCAAGTAAATGCCAGTATATATCCCTAATTTGGAAGGTTCATTAAATATGCATATTGGGAATTGGCTGAAAAAAATGTCAAATGACTTTCAATAATCTTGTCTCATAGTATCTTTAATGTACATAGCAAGTTTTGCCAACTTTGGTCAAGTCAAAACAGATAAATATCGCTAATAAATGCGGGATATCGGACCGCAGGCGGGCGAAGATTGCATTATAAGCGCGCCAACCCAAACTCACTGCATGGACATCACATTTACGAAATCGAAGTCCAAAGTCAACTACGTCATTGTTAGAATAAGAGAGGTTTTCCATCACACGGGAGCATACCACCACAAATTTTGCACAGATGGCGTTGCACTGGCATTGAAAAAGGGTGCATGGGAGCATGGGAACGCGGCAGTTTCCCTCGCTATGTATGCATTGAGCAAGACACACTTCCGGGTTCGCAAAAAAACGAGGATCCCACTTACGGGGCGCTCAAATATAACTATTTGCTGTGATACATAGCAGAGGCGTATATGTTTGTGATGCTGAGAATAACATCAGTAAATAAATGACGGGTTTTAAAAGTTGACGTTTTTGCGATGAAACAGACTTCTGACGGTAGCTCGCTTGGGGAACACGTCATCCGGCCGCTGTCCGCTTTGACCCCAGTAATTCACACTGGTTTTGGTCGGCCCCAGGTACCCAAGTCACTTCGACCCCGTCACACTTTTGCCTACATGTCCACGGAGACGATTCAACATGTTCCACAACAAAGCCAAGACAAAAATTGAAAATATCAATAAAATGGCTTCACAAAGGCTGAAATACACGATACTCGATGAAGTATGAAGTTTATGAAATGAAATCAAAATTGACAACACAAGTGTTTGTCTCGGGTAATACCACTTGAAGTTGACCTATTCTACAGACTGTTTTTTTCCATACAGTGCAGTATTTGTCAGTGACAAATTAATCTTTGCAATACATTTTTTTGCGATGAGCTGGAAATTGATTAATATCGAGTTATGTACATAAATATTCCGTTATTTACTGGGACACGTTTATTTTCTCGATCCGCTATCTGCGGACTACGTGCTGAAGTACATTGACTGTTCATGTCAACGATCGTTTCTCCTCTGCAGAGTTTCTGTATCCCGTTCAACAACACTGTACCTCGATCACACGATAGTGACGCTATGTAGCTGTGCAGTATTGAAACTTATCATAAAATGGCCACCTCGTCTAACAGTAACACGTATTGTCGGGATTATCGTACGGAAAAAAGACTGCAAAAGTAAGACTTATGAATCTTCATCAGAATTGAACACATCATGATTGTACACGAGTATCAACCGTGAATGCACGTTGTGCTCGGCAGTTACACAAGCATGGTACGCTACATGCATAGCCCTACGAGTATGGCGACAGTGTCCGGCTTTGGCTACGCCGCCTACCGGAGGTGGGAGGCGGCGTAGCCAAAGCCGGACACTCTCGTCATACTCGTAGGGCTAGCTACATGCACTGCCGCGATGCCGATCGTATGCATTCCAAGGCCTATCCCGGAATTTGTTTCACAAACAACCTCAAAGGAGAGCAAACATACTTCTATGGACAATGACGAACACGTTTCTTGGCGAAGCAAAATCAAAACAGTGCAGAAGTACATGAAGTAGGTCATGGCCTTGGACTCTGTGCACGAACCTGATTGGACACTTCAATACCTTTGACCCAAAGTTATTATTCATCAGCACTTCCATGCCATGAGGCTAGGTAGAGAACGTATGTACTCATTTCTGGCGATCGAGCAGCGAGGGAAACAATCAATTACCAAGGATAAAGCTAATTTGCTAAACGATATTTTATCTTGAATAGTGAGTTGAATGAGTAATAAAATATCATATTTTTAATGTTCAATACGAGGTTGAAACACGGAGGGACCTTGGTTGAAACCAGAGCTATCCAGCTGTAGCCAACCTGGACAAGCACATTTCACAGCGCCCTCAAACAGTCGATTGTTTTCACTTGTCATACGCGGCGTAACAGAAAAATTAAAACTTTCATAACTTCATTAATATCCAAGCCACGCCCACCAAAACCTTTTCAGTTCTAGCCATTTGAATTCTGAAGATGTCTACCAAATTTGACTGAAATACGTTCAGCCGTTTTTGAGAAAATGGACCAACAGACAGACAGACAGACACACAGACAGACAGACATCGCTGCGACATATGCTCACGTGTTCACACGTGAGCAAAAAATGGATAAAAATATTGTTTAAAAATAATACAAGGCATGTATCACCAAATTTTGAACATTTCTGACGGCATTTCAACTATACGAACACCCATGCCAAATATCACAATAATCAAATCAGTGGTTTTGAGGAAAAATTGAAAATAGTGGTTTTCACAAAAAAGCTAAAAAAGTGACTTTAAAATGATTCAATCAAAAAAAGAAAAAAGACTGTTTGAGATACATGCCCAAGTGACCACCAGACCAAATTTCAGAAAAAGTTACTGAAGCGTTTCTGAGATACCTGCGTCCACAGCATACGGCCCACTGTATGCAACAACAGAGGCCGCGTCATCACATTAGTACTTTGGGCCAAAGGCCCAAAGGACTAATAATAAATAGCATTGCTAAGTTATCCGTACATACCAAAATCAGACCTCTGGCTCTATTGGCTCGCTCAAAATTAGATATGCACATAATTAATGAGGAACAATATGTGGCGTCATAAGGTGTCCCATCATACCAAATATGAAGGGTGTAGCATTAGTGATTACTGAGTTATGGACAAATATGTATATTTGAGGTCAAAGGTCACCAAGGTCACATGACATTTTGTCAAAAAAATTGTATTGCTAAGTTATCCATATATACCAAAAATCAGACCTCTAGCTCTATTGGCTTGCTCAAAATAAGATATGCACATAATTAATGAGGTACAATATGTGGCATCATAGGGTGTCCCATCATATCATATATGAAAGGTTTAGCACTTGTGGTTACCGAGTTATGGACAAATATGTATATTTGAGGTCAAAGGTCACGTGACATTTTGTCAAAGCGTCTGAGATATCTGCGTGAACGGATGGACTCACATGGATGGACTGACGGACTGACATGACCCAATCTATGAGCCCCCTGGACTTTATCTGTGGGGACTAAAAACTGTGTCACTGCATCCTTTTTGCAATATGAATACGATGAGAAACTAAATTTTTATTTTTCTTGGCCTTATACATGGGAGTCTATGGACTGCCTTATACATGGGAGTCTATGGACTGCCTTATACATGGGAGTCTATGGACTGCCTTATACATGGGAGTCTATGGACTGCCTTATACATGGGAGTCTATGGACTTCCTTATACATGGGAGTCTATGGACTGCCTTATACATGGGAGTCTATGGACTGCCTTAAACATGGGAGTCTATGGATTGCCTTATACATGGGAGTCTATGGATTGCCTTATACATGGGAGTCTATGGACTTCCTTATACATGGGAGTCTATGGACTGCCTTATACATGGGAGTCTATGGACTGCCTTAAACATGGGAGTCTATGGATTGCCTTATACATGGGAGTCTATGGATTGCCTTATACATGGGAGTCTATGGATTGCCTTATACAGGGGAGTCTATGGAGGCGAAAACTAAAAGGTTCTCTAACACGGCCAAATTTGATCACATTGTGAAACAAATCAACGTGCATCTGTATGAGGTAGAGTACTATCCTTTTACCAAGTTTGAACGAAATCGCTCCAGGCGTCTCTGAGATATCTGCGTGAACGAAAAAAGTCATAAAATATGCAAATGAGCAATTAATTAATAAGCCACACCCACCAAAATCTAATCAGATCTAAGTCTCATCATGATAATACCAAATACCAAATTGCATGACATTGGACCTAAGGGTTCTTAAGTTATGAGTGGAACAAAATCTGTCTACGGACGGACGGACGGACGGACGGACGGACGGACAGACGGACACACACACAGACATTGTGGCGACATAGGACACCTTTGGTGCTTCGCACCACGGTGTCCAATTACCTAAAATATAACTATTTGGGGTTTCCCAACACTTTGAGCAGAAAATTTATCTAATAACATCCCTCGGGACTTTTGTACCAAATTACAAAGCTATCAGACAAGTAATTTTGAGAACAAGTTTTCTTAACCAAAAATGACAATATTGTCTTATAAATACAAATTTGTATATTTCAGGACAATTTCCACATATCTGACTATTGTCATCCCTGGACATCTGTACACCAAATATAAAAGCCGTCTGTCCAGGGGCTTTAAAATGAAAATATTTTTTACGATTTTTGACCTAAAAATAACAAAATTGCCCCAAAACAGTTATATTTCCAATTTTGTCGTAATTTCAACAATAAGAAGGGTAACATCCTTGCAAACGTCCAATCCAAATTTGAGAGCAATTGGGCAAGCGGTTTCAGAGAAGAATAAATTTTACTTAAAATGAGCAAAATAACCAAAAAATCAGCAAAAATATAAAATTCAAGACATCTTCACGATATTCATCAAACTGATTTGATCAACCTTAGTAACCTGTATACCAAATATCAAAGCTATCAGATTAGTTATTCTTGAATAAAAAAAATTTGACCAAAAATTTGGAAAATTGCCCCAAAATTACAAATATGAAATTTCAATTCAATTTGTATACACTTGACTGACGTCATCCTGAGGAACATGTATACGAATTTTCAAAGCAATCAGATGAGTGGTTTCAGAGTTAACCGTAATTGAGTAAAAACTGAAAAAAATTACCTGAAAAATAGAAACATGCAAATTTCATCCCAAATTTTAAACACCTACTTTAGAATACCTATAGGAACCTGCACACCAAGTTTCAACCCTATCTGACCAACGGTTACAGAGCTTTAGCAATTTGCAGAGTTTTTCCTTTTTCCCCCTCATTTGCATATTTTTGACACTGACAAGTTCATTTCAACAAATTCACATCTCCACCCATAGGTATGCAAATGAACTGATTCAGCTTATACGATTACCTCACATTGGTATACCGAATGTGAGCTAAAAATGATAGATTTATAAGATTTATCTGACTTGTACATTTACCCCTTCAAATTCAATCCCGTCTGTCTGTAAAAAAATTTACAACTGTGTCTTCCAAAACATTATATTGCACAATTCTAAAAAGTTGTTTTCTCTTTTCTTTGTTTTCCAGTTTTAACTTTATGTTCATACCTTGCCATTTTCCCCCTAACATTACCATCTGTTCATTCAGTTTGGGGAAATTACTGTTCAAAATTGTTTTTTGTTGCAACGAATTTTTACTGTTTTTATCATATACCAGTATACATTTTTAAACGTATTACTTATTGTTGAATTTCATCAACTTTGTTTTTCAAATAAACAGTTGACCATAAATGCATATTTCCGCTTGTACTCCTTCTGTTAACCAGTTCCCTATGTGCGCAACATTCTACACTTCCCAATTGTTAGATGCCCAAGCTTGACCCCTACCATTTCTATAGCCGTTTCTATAGTTCTATATTCTTCTATTCCTTTTGCAACTTCTTTAGTTATTTTTTCCCACCACAAACTCAAAAACTGCTTGACATAGACTCTTCACATTTGCAAGGCTAACTAGAGACCTTTTCAATTTGTATGGCAAGCATAACTTTGGGTCTTGAAAAATTTCAAACAAAATCTTGGAGCAATCACATCAACTTATTTTCCAAAAATTCAATATGATTCTTTTAAGATCTTATCCAGAATCAACACACACATTGTACTGGAAATGTACTAATATGGAAGCACTTTCAAGTTTGTAAAGGCATTTTTGTCAGTCATGTAGCCATCGTTATGGGATTTTGCAAAAATCATAGTTCAGTCTTTAAAAATATTCCTCAAACAGATGCACCATGTAATTTGAAATTCGATTGTCTTATCCTTAGCGCGATCACTTGCAAGTTCACCAACTTTCTATCAGCCACGTGGTTTGGCAACCATATTTGTTTCTACCAACAAATTACCACTGAATAATATTCAAAAAACTTCAGAACCAACACATCATTAGACTGGAAATATTTCTCCTATCCTTGGTGTAGGTTGTTTCAAGTTTTCTAGTGGAATTTGGATGGATGACATGATTTTAGCAGCCATATTGGGTATCTCAAAAATACCAATTTCGATTTGCTTTACCAAAACCAACACACCATTTGAACTAAAATTGGACCTTGTCAACTATGCTGCCACAGAAGTACCAAGCGGACAGTACCATTATTTTTAGGGGTGCCAAAAAGGTGTCAGGGCCTGAATTTAGCCCTCAGACAACACTTTTGCCAATTATAACTATGTGCAAGTTCAATAATTAAGTTCAACAATGTACTAGTTAAAGAAATCCTGCATGAAAACAGCTTATTTATAGTCGTTAAAACTTTCTTGTGTTCATGCACACTACACAGGTGCTGTAATAGAATGTGTAAAGGAAGGTGCCAAACGGCAAAAGACAATACAGGACAATAAAATCTGCATGGCGTGAATATGTCTTTCACATCTTCAGAAATGGCACAATTTCTCAAAAGATGGTCACTGGTCTCTTGGCCTTTAGTGCTAGTGGTATTCTTGCAGTAATTGGAAAGAAATGAACTGTCCTATGACGTATTTTCAATCCTCCAAAAAGTGATATACCATCGAAACAACTACTGCCACAACTGCACTTTGTCTACTGCTAGTCCCCTTCCATAAGTACACGTATTTAGTCCCTCATAACTGTCGACCACCCTTAAAAAAATAATGGTACACTCTGCTTGGTACTTTGGTGGCAGCATACTTGACAAGGTCCCTCAAGGACAATTCGCTTCATCCTTATTTTCAGCACTATGTAGTATGATAAGCACACTCACAGTAGTTACAAAATTGCCCTTCACAAAAATCTACAATAACCACAAGATGATAATCAAACTTTTCCTTACAGGAACCAAAACACTACTTCAAGCTCAAATTTTGCACATCATATAATGTGCAAATACTTTTGATCTTGGTAACCACTTCGCCCCAATGCTGCTTGGTTTCAAGAAAAAATTCTTTTTACACACTAACTGTATGGTGTTATCACTATTTCCAAATTTTTATCTTTGTCGCATCAATATGCAGATGCCAAAATTGTAAACGTATATTCAACTGTAAGTCCATATCAGTAAAGTCCAATTCATATTTTCAGAACAGTGCAGTATTTCAACATTATGAATTAAAGTAGATCATAACTGCTGGGGTAAAATGTTGATTTGCAACAATTTTCTTCGTAATAATTTCTGTTGGGAATGCAATGTCATGTGTGTACTAGTACTGAGTATATAGGTACCAGATATGAACTGAAAATGCTCACGTGTTTCATTATATATTGCAGTTATGTGTAAATTTTTAACTTTGCCACATGTTTGCAACTTCATTGAAATATTACTATCAACGTAATGAACAATAATCACCGCCGATTAGGTCATGAAGTATGCAAATATGTAATTAGCTGAAATAAAATATCAAAGTTCCTTTACTGCTGTCATTGTATCACCACTTTATATAGTAAGTGTAATTACCGTTGGCCAAGTCTTCAAGCCATATATGCCGAGCTGTGAAAGCTCATTAGACATGCAATTATAAATTAGCTGACATGAAAATGTGAAATGACTTTTGATATTGTTTTAACCTGGTATAATCATCAATGTACATAGCATGTTTTGCCAACTTTGATCAAGTAAATCCAGTATATATCCCTAATAAGCAAAGGTCATTAAATATGTAAATTAGGAATTGGCGTAAGTAAAAATGTTCAATGATTTTCAACATGTTGTATCATGGTATCTGCAATATATGTAGCAAGTTTTGTCAACTTTGGTCAAGTTGATTCAGATATATATCTCTAATTAGGAAAGTTCATTTAATATGCAAATTGGGAATTGGCTGAAGAGAAAATGCTTAATGACTTTCAATAATATTACATTATAGTGTCTTTAATGTACATAGCAAGTTTCATCAATTTTGATCAAGTAAATTCAGATAAATATCCCTAATTAACAACATTCATTTAATATGCAAATTAGGAATTGGCTGAAGTAAAAATGTTTTTTGATTATTATATCACAATATCTTTGATGTATATAGCAAGTTTCAACAACTACAATCAAGTTAATTCAGATATATATCCCTAATTGGAAAGTTTATTAATATGCAAATTGGGAATTGGCTGAAGTAAAAATGTTTAATGACTTTCAAAAATGTTGTCTCATAGTAGCTTCAATACATGTAGCAAGTTTCATCAACTTTGGTCCAGTCAATTGAAATATATATCTCTAATTAGCAAAGTTAATTAAATATGTAAATTAGGGATTGGCTGCAGTTAAAACGCTTAATGACTTTCAATAATGTTAAATCATAGTATCTTTAATATACATACCAAGTTTGGTCGATTTTGATCGAGTCAAATCAGACATATATCCCAAATTAGGAAAGTTCATATATACAAATCAGCAATTCTCTTTCATGTCACCCCTTAATGGTTCCCACAACTGATATATCTTGGTGTGATCAACATTTGTAGCAAATCTCATCAAATTGTGTGAAGTCGTTTTTAATGAATATCCGTTTTTTCTAAAATTATTAATTATGCAAATGAGCAAAAAGTATGCAAGCCACACCCACACAAAAACTAATCAGTTCTTGCCATTTGCTATCTGTACCAGATTTGATTCTGATCTGATAAGCCGTTTTTGAGATATTGGACCAACAGACAGACAGACAGACAGACAGACAGACACACGGACACACAGACAGACAGACAGACAGACATCGCTGCAACATATGCTCACGTGTGTAAACACGTGAGCAAAAAATGGGAGCACAGTGTCATTGACACTATTTTTTATGTCGTGCTTAGTGTTTTTTGTAGCCCAATTTTATAGGAAATAGACTGTTTTTAAATTGAGTTCACTGCTCTGGAATTTTTTTGGCATAAAAATCATTTTAGGTTTAAAATAATTCTGAGGCACACTTTGGAAGGGCATTAAGACAGCTTGCACACACACAAATTTCAGCAACATATCTCAAAGCATTGAAACAACACATAGGGAAAACCAATTTTTGAATGGTTATGCAAATTACCTGTCACGTGATAGTTATGTAAACAATGGTGACACTGTGGTAACCAAATGTTTCTCTGTATCTAAGCTTTCAGAAAAATATGTAATTTATAAGCTTATTAACCACTAGAAAATTGTTAGATTAAAAGGGTTGATTACTTGTCTTGGAACCTTAATTTACTTGAGATGTATATTTAATTATAGCTTCTCAGCGACACAGAGCTTATCACTAAGGTTGATTGTCTGTCTGTCATTCGTGTGTCTATTAACATTGTCATCTTCTCTGAAACTGCTGGTCCGATTGCATTAAATGTTCATGTTCAATTCACTTTGGGTGACCTTGGTTAGATTGTTCAAATTGTGGCAAAATTTACATTTTTGTATTTTTTAAAGCAATTTTTCCAGTTTTTGGTCAATCATTTCCCTGAAAGCATTTGTCTGATTGTTTTGAAATTTGACATACTGGTTCCTGGGGAAGATATTTGTAAGATCAGATCAAATTGTGCTGATATATGCAAGATTGTATTTAGGAAAATTTTTGCCATTTTGGTCAAAAAGATGTCAAAAATCTCATCAGAAATTACTTATTCAATTCCTTTGAAATTTTGTTTGTCGGCTTAGACTAAGGGATCATCGAGGCTATGGTATAGGGATGGGGTACATTTAAGTCATGATGGTGTGTCACAGCTTTTACATTGTTTAGAAGCTGCAGCTAAGGTTATTATGGCAAAATCTGTTATGTCTGTGGTTGTCACTGCTTCGATGAGGTAGAGTCGCTATACTCTTTCTCTTCTGTTAGTGATATCCCCAAAATGTCTACTGTACCACCACACTCATCTTCTCCAGTCTATTCCTCAGTGATGTCTGGCTGAGTGGGGGTAAGACCAGGTGTGTCTTACTCTGATGTTGTTTCTCCAAATATTCATGTGTCTAGTACATTGAATGTACCGTAAATAACGATGTAACATATGCCAGGATTGTGAGATCCGATTTGTCATGCTCCAAGACCACCGGTGGATCACTAGGATCCATCAGTAAGGGGAGTCCCACCACTCGTCCCATCCCCTCACCCCGCCCAAGGTCTACTGGTGGCTCTCTAGGATCCATCGGTAAGGGGGGCCCGGGTCCCATCACAAGTTCCGTCCCCTCACCCCACCCTAGGTCTACTGGTGGACCACTAGGATCCATCGGTAAGTCACAACAAACACAGATTAAGAAGGAAGAGATCTCAACAGATGAACAACAAACACCATTCAGCCGTGGAGAATTTTGATGATTTGTTACCCTTGTGTCGAATGACTGATGGTCCAAAATATCACCTTGGATTAATACTCCAAGGGCTCCTGCACCAAAGAAACAGCATTTTGTGCAAGGTAAGAAATCTACCAAGGATTTCCAAAAAAATAAGCAGAAGCAATTAATAATATTTGGATTGAACTATCATCAAAACTTGAAACACCGTGGATTACAGTACCGGTAGCTAAAAGTTTATTGTGGCAAACCACGAGTAACAAAAATACCGTCAAGGACACTATGTGCTCACATTCGGTTTGAATTGGTCCATTCAAGAAATATTTAAACCAGAAAAACAAGAATGACAAAAGCAAATAAGGTCTCCAACTTAGGTACTGGAGGTCATCTTTAGGAACACACATATCAACTTCTATTAGCATGGGAGAAGCAGATACTAAATACATAAGCAAATGTCAACAACAAAAAACAGAGAAGGCTTGATAAAACATAGGGCCAAAGTCCCTGAAGCTACTATAGACATGGATACAAAATTAAGTATTTCCTGACTGTATGAAATTATCTCACTTTAGGTCAACCTAGGGACTTGTTAACCAAATATTAAAGCTGTCTGACCAGCGGTTTTGAAAAACAAGCAACTCAACAGTTGACAGAGCTCTGCTGTGTATGTAGAGAATAACCTTTTGTGACACATTTATTGATGAAGAAGGTGGATATCTTTCATTAACCCTTTTCCTGCCAAGTCGGTGAAAATCCGCTTGAAATTCGGTGTAGCTAGAATCTGAGCAGCCACGGCCGTTATCCTGCCAAGGCGGTGGAAATCGGGCTACTTTTTGGTACACCCCCTTTCCTGCCTAGTCGACGGAACTACGTGTAGCAAACCCTTGCTCGCGCTAGGGGTCGTTCGAGGACAGGTTTTGGGCGAGGAACGGCGTTTGCTCTCGAAATGGGTTCACAGAGAGTCCAACGACAGGGAAAGGTGCGGAAGCTACCCAGCCAGTCCCCCACCCCGGTGGGGGACTGGTTTTTTTTGGGGGGACGAGTAGCGTACTTGGCAGGTTAGCACGTTGACGTATTCTAGCGGAGTTTGGGGTAACTTGGCTCTGAGGCACTACATAGATTGCGGCCGAAATTGACCGTCTCGGCAACGCTAATCTGTAAGGCAACCGCCTAAGACCGCCTCAGCTGGCGGTGCAATTTTTTTGCCAATGGTGCGAGACAAAATCACGGACTTGGTCCTGATTGACGGGAAGTGCGGACGGATTTGACGGACTCGGCTTTCTCGAAGGCAACCGCCTAAGACCGCCTCAGCTGGCGGTGCAATTTTTTGCCAATGGTGCGAGACGAAAATCACGGACTTGGTCCTGATTGACGGGAAGTGCGGACGGATTTGACGGACTCGGCTTGATTAGTCCCTGACATGGAACTGATCCGAACGGACTTGAGCGACATTTGTGAAGGGTAACCACCGCTTTTAACCGACTTGTTACCTTCTCGAAAAGACTACCCACTCAGATGTCGGACGTTGTCGGCTGCACTTGGCTCTAGACGTTCAAGCCGTGCAACGAAACACACCGCCTCAGCCTTGCCATTCAGGAACATGGCCTCAAAATTTGATACCATTGTTCACCGACTTGGCGGCTGCGGTTAGGTGCGTGAACCGTTGTTCACCGACTTGTTACGCCTATGTTGTCCCTGTGAAGTTCGGCTAACGGCCGAGTCTAACGGGAGTTGGCAGACCTGTGTTTGGTTTATACCGTAGTATGACCGACTCAGGTAGAGGTACCTGTCGGTATATTCCGAGTTTTACGCATCGGGCGTCAATGACGGGTCGTCATCACCGCTGATGACGTAGACGTGCTGGCCACGTTATTTGAAGGAGCAATGTTTGCCCAACGGACGAGGCCGAGACAGCCGTTGACAATTTTGGCATCCTTCATCTTTGACCGCCTTAGTTGGGTAAGCCGCTCGGCAGGCGACGGTTATGACCTAAACAAGCCGCTGAAGCACTGTTCGTTGCCGTACAAGAACGAGACGGCCAGTCCATTACTGCTTAATGGGCAATCTGTCGGGTTGGCTTGTCACCGACTTGGATGACAATACGCCCTGCGCAGGCGTACTTAGAAGGGACATGAGGTTAAAGATACGGGTTTCCCACCCGTACTAAACATGGGCTTGGGGCAACGTCCTTGGGTGGCAGGTGCGCATGCCACGTACCCAGCTGGACGGAATGTCAAGTTGAGATGCTAATGACATTGACTATGTTATGCTAAGTGCTCGAGGGATTTGCATCGCAAATGAGTATTATTAGCATATCAAATGGTGCGGACAGGCAATTTACATGACGGGTAGGAATGTCAGCGCCGGTTGGTGGACTGATTGCCGTAGGTCCATTATAATAACAGGTGGATGCATATATTAACACCCCTGCGTCCAATCATGTCCAGGGCTTTGTTTCCCTGTGGCTTTAAAAGGGAGGGACCTGCTAGTCTGTCGACACTGTTCCAGACATGAGCTTGACGGACCGCAAAAGTTTTCTGAAGGCGAGCAGACGACTGAAGCTCAAAGATGCAGAGTCTCCGGGCGGTAGTGGTAGCGATCGTTGTGATGTCCCTAGTAAACGTTCTAAGAAGTCGGGCAAGAAACGCTCCCGTAAGGCGAAGCCATCTCCGGCTGAAAAACCCAGTGGTAAGCGTAAACGTAAGACCGATCGTTCTGCCGATGAGGATGATGACGGGTCACCGGTTGCCAGTGGTTCTCACCCGGCTGCTCCGGGAGAGACTACTTCACCTGCAGAGACTACATCTGCTCTTGTGGGAGATACTTCACCTGCACAGACTACGTCTGCTGCTGCTAGTGAGACAGTGAGTAATGAGACGGCTGATGCCATTGGTTCTCCCCCGGCTGCTCCGGGAGAGACACCACCTGTTGCTACTATGAGCCCTCATCCTGCGTCAGGAGAGGTTCCTGTGCCCAGTGCGAAAGAGCTTGAGTCCTCGTCATCAGCAGAGGCTGCCGAGCCCGCTCCTGCCATAGTTTCGTGTGCTGCGATGTCCCCGCCGAAAAAGATAGTGCGGAGGGTTCGTTATCAGGATAGCCCACCTGATTTTGAGCCAGATATGATCCTTGATGCCGCTACGGGCGAGTTCAGGCCCAGACGCCCAGACGACGGTGATATCACCGCTGAGTCCGACTCGGAGGTTGACGAGGATGCGGCAGAGGACGATGACTTTTATGACAGGCAGTACGTAGGTGAGGCAAGCTCTGACGACGATGATGACGTTGCTGCTGTGTTGGCGGAGGACGACACACCTCCTGTCTGGCGTATGTCGGAGACTACCGATGCTAATATATTTGAGGAGACCGATTTTGACCATGAGAGAGGACCGACTTTCACCTTGCCCAGCCACGCCCGTGAGCTCGATTACTTTTTTAAGTTTATTCCAGCTACACTGATCAGATTGGCCAAGGACGAGACTAATAAATACGCCAAATTCCATCAGCGACATATCGCTAGGAAAATAGATAAATACTGGCGTAACGCTGACTACCGAGAGGTGCAGGCGTTCATTGGCGTCTTAGTCTGTATGGGTATCGACCGTAAATCATCAGTGGAGGATTATTGGTCTAGCGATCCCTTTCTGAGAAACCAGGGTATTTCTACTGTGATTACCCGCAGTCGCTTTCAGCAGCTTATGCGATACTTTCATCTGGCAGACCCAGAGAACGATCCACGTCGTGATCCTGATGAGGCACGCCGCCGACGTCGGTGTCAGGAGGATCCCCTGTATAAAATCAATCCATGGATGGAGCCCATAGTTGACCGGTGCGTAAATAATTATAAGATGGGTAGAGAGATCTCCATCGACGAGGGCATGGTGCGATTTAAGGGCCGTTCTAAATTTAAGCAGAGATTACCGCATAAGCCTGATCGAGACGGTTTCAAGATATGGCAGCTGTGCGACTCCACCACTGCATACATAGCTAACTTTGCACCGTACCTAGGTGTGAAATATCGGGATCGGACTGATGGGAGACGGCAGGAGCGAGGTGTGGTGAAAAGAATTACGATGGAGCTGGTCCAGCCATTCTGTGGATATAATCACAGCCTATTCTGTGATAGCCTGTTTAGCACGGTCGTTACTGCTAGAGAGCTGATGGAGACCGGGATCTACATGGTCGGGAGTTTTAACCGCCGTAATCGTCGCACCATGCCCCCTCAATTAATTCCGCCGGGTAAGAGGAAGCGCCTTCCTCTGTCTGTTGGGGATATGAAAGCCACGACAGAACGGACTCTCGTCTTAACATCACTGCTTATCAGGATAGTAACGCTCAGGTGCTGATCTTGAATACGGTCTATCCACCCTTGGAGTGCGTGCCAGTGGGGGAGGGAGACGAGCGGCGACAAGTGCCTCTGTCGCTGTATAATTATCGCCGGTACATGGGAGGCGTCGACCGAGCCAACCAGAAGCGCAAGTACTTTCACACTGGGCGCAAGAACCACAGATGGTGGACATATCTGGCATGTTACCTGATTGATGTTGCCCTGGTAAATGCATATATATGCTTCAAGCATGTACACCCTGATAGTAAGCTGACCCATAAGATGTTTCATCTGCGTGTCGGGAAACAACTCATTGGCGGTTATTGTGGGCGATCGCAGCCCAGTGTGAGAGAGGTCGAGGCCACTGTTTCTCTTGCCTCGTACATCAATCCACAAAATCAGCCGATGCACGTTGTCAGCCGTTTGGAGGGGCGGCAGAAATGCTGTAAAGTATGTAGCAGAGAGGGTAAGACCACTGCGAGCGGACGACTGTCTGAGACGTCCAAAGGATGTAGTCTGTGCGGGGTTCATCTTCACGAGGGCGAGTGTTTTGCGGCTTTTCATCATCGCATGATGCTACGAGGTAAGAGGAGCATTGGCGTGCAGACCTCTACTCACACAGCCCCGACGACACCCATCAGCAAGAGAACCCGACGTAAATAACGGACAGGGGACAGCTTCGCCTAACAGTGGCTTGACTGTATTCTGAACACGGACCATGATCACATTTTGAGCACGGTTGTGCCGTTTGTTTGTGCTTTACGATCCCGCTGATTGTAAATTGAAACACGGATTATTTTGTACAATCCCCCGATTGTAATCTTTGTAACACGGACCATGCACTCGGACGTCGAGACAGACTCTGAGATTTATTATTCGGCATAATGTAAATTATTCCCGAATAAAATACTATCTATGGATCGCATATTTTCGTTTTGTTTTGTTTTGTTTAGACGGATTATTTTGTACAATTCCCCTATTATAATTTTTGAAACACGGATCTGCCACCCCGATTGTAATTTTTGAAACACGGACCATGCACTCGGACGTCGAGACAGACTCCGAGATTTATTGTTCGGCATAATGTAAATTATTCCCGAATAAAATACTATCTATGATCGCATATTTTCGTTTGTTTTGTTTTTACCCCCACTTTCGTTTTTGGCAGATCCGTAAGGACGCTATAGTAATGGATGAACGTGCGTTGTATCACGTGGGAGGGGCACAGCCCAACGGAGGCTGTGCTCGTGCGACGTAGACGTTGTACCAACCATCTGTCGTTGGGGTTAGTGCATAGAGCAGTTGCACTGTCCAGAGCTAAGGTGGTACAAAACTGCACCTTAGTAACAACTGCACAACTAACGTGTTAGGAAACGGTAACACTAACGAGCTAAGTGTTCACTGAACTGGCCAAACTACGTACACGCCTTCCTTCAATGGCGGAACTATGTCGTTGACACTACGTCAAAGCAGACTGCAATGTGCGACTCTTCCAAGTCGTTCAAAGTACGTGGCCAAGTGACACAACCCAGGGGAAACAGGACAGGTTTGAGGGTGCTCCCGCACCCATAGCACTAACCCCTGGGTCTTCTACTAACCCACGAGAGAGGTGACGTTTCCCCAGTGTGGCCGTGCGTGCCGGCGAACGAGCTTTACTTCCGCGAAAGTAAGCTAGAAAAGGGCATAAAAGTGCACGTCCCCCGGGGCAAACAACGCCCGTGACCTCGTCATTTTCTGGACACAACCTCATCAGCGGTTGCCCCTCTATACGGGCATGCAAAAATTTTTGAAGTCTAACACGTATATGGTCGGTAATCGTACCCCGAAAATGCGGTATTTTCCCGCCAAATGCCTGGCAGGAAAGCGTGCAGGAGAGCCTATCTTCTGTAGACACGGAAAAGGGGGCCGGTTTTGACCGACTTGGCAGGATAACGGACAGGGGCGCTCGGCAGGAAAAGGGTTAACATTGTGAGTTCTGTTTAATAAGTTGAGACTGTACATACTCAGAGAAAGCACACTGAAGAGACAAATGTTTGAAACTTAAGAAGTTCAAGGTCATCAAAAGCATTATAAGGAATCATGTAACTTTCATTGCACTGTTTACACAGATTGCATAATTGCTATAAATAGCACATGAGGAATCTTACAGCCCAGCTTTACCATAAAAACCCTATCACTTTGACCACTCTTTTACTTGACCACTCTATTTTTTTCCTGAAAAAGTAATTTTATTTTATCCTTACCAAGTCAACCATAAATGGAAATTAGAACTTTCTCTATCTCGTCTCTATCTCTATTGACTATTTTGAGCAATTTCTTTTAGATAACATACAGGGCACAATAAATGACGGTTCAGAATATGTCAAAGTTGGGATTCAGGAAAGTTGCCTTTACATGTTTTAATCCTCCAAGATGGTAAGCATTTCACTATGAACTGTCAAAAAAAGTGATTGAACTTTCTGATAATTCTACATAAAATTATTTTGGCTTTGATGATTTCCTAATTAATTCAATTATTTAAAATCATATTAATTATTTTTTTCTGGGTGAATTGATAGGGTTTATATAGTACAAGAATTACATACAATGTAAGTCAACTTTTGACCAAAATGACAAAAAATTCCTTAAAAATACACATTTATTTTGCATATTTCATCACAATTTGAACAAATCTACGTTGGGTTACCCCTAGGGACCTGTATACCAAATAACAAAGCTGTCTGACCAGCGGTTATGGAGAAGAAGATTTTTTACCAAAAACATCCTTTTTTGGCATTAATTTGCCTATTTTCAACAATATCAAAAAATTAAAAAAGAAAGTTTCTCAAAATTATATTTTCATCTACACAGCAAATATCAAATCAGTAAGTACTGAGGTTCTCAAGATATTTGAGTGGACAGACGCCTCACAAACGGACATACATACATACATACTGACTGACGCCGGACGCCGGACGGATACCCATCCCAATAGCTTCTATAGACTATAGTCTATAGTAGCTAAAAAAGAAAAGGTGGGAGTGGGCAAAAATGCATAAGGGATCTGGTAAAAAGTAATGCTGCATCATCGATCTTCTACACCCTACCCCCTCCTGAATATCAAATGTTCCACCCCTTGGTATTACATAAGACCAAATGACAGGAAGTACATTTACAACCTTGGAGATTTTAATTAATGCCATGAGTGTTATCATTCTAATGTAAACAGCACTTAAGTTAGTTACAGATAGTGAAATGCCTTCCACTGTGGGCGGTGATTACAACATCTGGAATTATCCTGGATCAAAATTTCTCATCAGTTCTTGTATGTCTTACATAGAAAAGTTGCAAAAATTGATCCAAAAAGAAAAAAATCACCTCAGCTTTGTTTTCTGGATCAAATTTTCCTACAAATTGGTACCAAATATGACAAAATTATGTTCACAGCCTTCAAATTGTCTCACACAATATCCTGGGTTGGTGTAGGTCATTTAAGGTCACAAACTGAGAAAAGTACCTAAAATATACAAATTTTGGGGTTTCCCAACACTTTGAGCAGAAAATTATCTAATAACATCTTTCGGGACTTTATACCAAATTACAAAGCTATCAAACAAGGGACTTTATACCAAATTACAAAGCTATCAAACAAGTAATGTTGAGATAAAGTTTTCTTGACCAAAAATGACAATATTGTCTTAAAAATACAATTTTGCATATTTCAGGACAATTTCCACATATCTAACTATTGTCATCTCTGTACGTCTGTCTACCAGATATGAAAGCTGTCTGTCCAGTGGTTTAAAAAGGAAATACTCTCTAAGATTTTTTGACCAAAAATGACAAAATTGCACAAAAATAGTAATTTTCCCAATTTTGTCATAATTTCAACAAATTAGAAGAGTAACACCCTTGCAAAGAGACAACCAAAATTTGAGAGCGATTGGGCTGGCGGTTTCAGAGAAGAAGAATTTTAATGAAAATGAGAAAATCACAAAAAAATTCAGCAAAAATACAAAATTAAGGATATCTGCACAATATTCATAAAACTGTATAAGGTTCACCTAAGGTACTTGCACACAAATTTTTAAAGCAATCAAAAAAGCGTTCTTGAGTTATTAATTCTTAACCATTTTCACATTTTGTAAGCTCATTTGCATCATTTTGGCAATGCAGACTTCATTTGAACAAAATCCCATCTATAGCCCAGGATGCATCCACACACCAAATACCAAGCTGAAACGTGCAGCGGTTTGCGTGTTTTTGATGTTGCCGGACATACTGTACATACATACATACATACATACATACATACAGACGCCATCGACCTCAGCCTATACGATAAACTCACATTGGTAAAACCAAATGTGAGCTAAAAATGCTGTAAAATATCTCAAACAGATTGGAGAGAAAACAGGGGAAATATCATGAAATAGCTCAAAGCTAATATCTTCAAAATCAAAATCAACAAGTGAAAGAGAAAATGCAAAGATATCTCACTCAAAAATTGCAAAAAATGTGACAGAAAAAAACAAATCAGGTAGCATTAGTACTAGACCAGCAAGACAAAGAAAGCTACCTCAAAAGCTTTGAAGAAAGTCAATAATAACGGATAGTGGTACACACAGAAAAGTGTATTGTATTTGTGAAAGTAAATATGACAAGTCTAAACAATGCATTCAATGTAGTATGAGTCATGATTGGTAACAATATGAATGTATAAAATTAAAATGCAACCTTTAAAACTGGGAAAGGGCTTCTGTTTATTTGTGGCTTCAAGAAATGCAATAATGGAAAGACAGTTTTCAAAATAAATAGAATTGAAATGCCTACAGTAAATTTAAATGACTAAAGAGACTTAAGTTCGATTGATGAAAAAAGTCAATAAGCCATTAAGATAAAAATGAAAAATTCGGCACTGCAAAGACTTCAATCATTGAAACACTTGATCATGAGAAAAAATTATTAAATTTCGGTGAAGATTATGATGAAGGTAACACAACATTTGACTTAAGAAATAGTTCAAGTGAGGAAAAGATCAATTAAGCCATGTCTCCAAAGAGAAGGTGGTTGCTTCAAGCCGAAGGTCACTGTCTGTCAAAACATTGTTCAATAACAGTGATCATAAAAATGAAATAGCTGTACACATGTATTGTGAAATATGAAGGGAAAATAAAACCTGATCCAACAGAGAATAGGCCTATCAGAGGAGAACGTCGGCGAGCATTAGCAGAAAAATTTGCAAATGGACAAAAACCGTTCAAACAATTCATTAGGGAAGCCAGACAGACAGACATTCCTTTTTGGAAATAGAAATTCCACAGGTAAAACACAAAGCGTTTTCCAGAAAATATCTTGTTAGTCAAGAGCTCTAAAAAGGATGCACACAGATGAAGTTGAAAGTCTGATGTTGATGACAGAATCAATGAAAACCGTCAGTGACAAAAACTATAAAATAAAAGGTTTTATTCAGCATTCTAGTGTTTCACCTTTAGTGGTGACTTGTTGCACTAAGACTGGAGTTCGTTTCAAGCATGATTTAAGTACAAAAACAGTAGCGCCTTTTGGGATGCAACTGGTGGGTGTAATCAACAATTACATCTAGAAGGATATATTATTATGAACCGACAATTGTGAATCCAATTGGCCAGGGTCCAGATCTGCACTTTCCTTCATGGTCAGTGAAGCACACAGCTTACCCTATATACCCTTTTGGATGCAGTGTTTAGCCATGCAGAAAAAGACTATTTGGATTTCAAGAACTATCACAACCTGTACAAATAAATAGCGATGAAAGCTGGGTGTTTATTTTAGCAACATTAGAAGTATGCAATCATGAAACATTGGAGCTCTTCTTACAGCGAGCATGGTGTATCGTAAATGGCAAGGGTAGTCAGAGAGATTTAATAAAAACAATACCTCATGTATGTGCAAGTCATTTAATGAGAAAGATTAAACATTCTGTAAAATCCTTTTTAACACCTAAGTCTGCAATAACAAGCATGATGTACTCCATGAGCTATGAAAAATCTGAAGATGCATCTGTCCTTCCACAGCTATCCGAGGAAGAATTTTTGAAAACACAGGACTCCAATTTTAAGAGACATTTTAATGCAGTAAGACAAAGAGCAAAGGATTGTGTTGATGAACAACCATTTGATCAAAATCATGCTAAAAATACTTGCTATTCTCCAAAATTAGCTGAATTTATGTACAAATATTACCTCCCAACATGTCCCTTTTGGTCTGCACTACTTTTATGTAATTTGACACGCCATGAAAAAGTAAGCACAGAACACACAACAAATGAGTGCAACCAACCAAATAAACAGTACCTTTTTATTGAAAGAGAAAATTCAAGAACTATAGGACATAGTGAAATGAGAATGGGCATCAAAAAAAATTTAGCTAGGTGGTAAAATGCTGCGTGTCGATGAATTTATTTCAGAATTGCATAATGATCTGAAAGGTCATGAAAATGTCTTCACAAATGAGCTCCTTCAAAAGCAGAAATCAGGCAAATCGTTGAAAGCAATTAAAGAGAAATTGGACCACAGAAAGAGAAAAAACCAAAGAACATTTTCATATCGATCAAACCCACCCAAGAGTTTGAAGATCTTTCAAAGTGATGTCAATCAAAGTAAAAGTAAAAATGCAGAAAAAGGTTATGGCATTTTTAAATAAGCTGTGTGTGAAACTAAACAGTGTTCAGGTAAAGGTGACATAAAACGTTACACTGAAGAAGTGCATCATGAATGGAATGAGGTGCGACATGAAATAAAGTTAAGTTTGCATGAGTTTGCCAAAGCAGTACAAAACAGTGATGAACGCTCTAACAATGTTGTTGGGCTAGAGAACTTTTCAAATAGTTGCTGGTTTAATGCTGTCATCCAAAGTATTCTGCATTGTGAAATTGTTAAACATGCACTGGTGGAGGCATTCGGTAGAGTACCAGGGGAAATAAGATCTGCACTAAGTGGTTCATTGTGTAAGCGACTGTTGTCAAACGTCAAAGATTGCATTGATAGTCGCAATTTTTGCCAGGTAAAGAGCTTGATTGTGTTGCAGTGAGCCAATTAACAATGATACTGAAAGATAACATCCAGTTGTCAGTGCAGAAGCTGTGCACTCCAGCACCAGAGGTCAGATGTCAGTTCTTCATAGATCATCATGAATCAACCATCCTATGTTTTTTATCTTTAATGTGGATTAGAATTTGCTTTATTTGCCTATGTAGCATTAGGCATTACCTTAGTAACTCACTTTTTGCACAGTCATTGAACAACATATATATTTCTTTCAGAAATCTGTTCACCCACTTATATTTTGAGTGTTGTTCATACAAAGTCAACACATTTATAAAAATTTTCGTTACATTTTTTTTGTGCACAAGCCTTCTTATGTATGTTGTTTCAAACTTAACGTTACATTTTCATTATTTCAAAGAAATGTTTCGACTTTTCAGCTTTGCACAAGCAGCAAAGTCAATTTTATAAGTAAAGCATAAATGAGATGCAATTATAATCAGACAGAAATCAGACTGAATGGTTGCTGATATTGATTTATAATATAGTCTTTGTTTTCCTTCAAGGTGCTGAAAGAGAAATAAAGCGAAAAGAATTGGAGTTCGTGGCAAAATTAAAGGAAGCTCAGGAAAAGGAAAAGCTCCATGGACCAAGAGAAAGAAAGGCAACTGAGAAGAAGAGAGCACTGGAAACTTGTGAAATTAACCAGTCATCTCCACAGTAGAAATCAAAGACTGTCAGTAAAAAAGATGAAACAGCATCTGAAAAAGGAATGAAAAAAGCTACGCAACATAAAAAAGCCAACAGCATTACACCTGGCAAAGATATCCATGATAACACTGATACGGATCAAGCTGTAAGTACCCAATCATTCCCTTCATTCTTACACACCTCATCAAACACCAACATTAAAGGGATACAGTCGTCACAGCTTCACTCAAAGTTCGTGTATGACCCATACTACCAATGTACGGTAAACACCATATCTAAAATATGATGGTGATTGATAAAGTTAAAACTTGTCTGCCAAATTGCTCAGAAGGGTCTTGGGTACGCTGTCGTGTGGCAGTTATCACGGATTTACTACAATAACGGCCACATTTTGTTTTATGATAATTTTTTTAGTTCTGTGAGGTTGGCCCTTGATCTTTTGAAATCAGGAACACTCTGTTGTAGCACTGTCCACCCAAATTGTGTTGGTTTTCCTGGTGATATGCGCAACTTGAGGCTGGAAGACAACACATCAGCAACTCGCCAGTTTGTGGAAACTGACAGCAACTGTGTGGCAGGACAAACGTCAAGTGACAACTCTTTCAACATCCTCTCAGCCTGTCACTGAAACCACAAGATGGCGAAGTCTCCTGCCCCCAGAGTGTTATCCAGTATAACAAGTACATGGGCGGAGTAGATCTATCCGATCAGCTGGCCACATACTACTCACTTTACAGAAAGCACTACAAGTACTGGTAGTACTTGTTTTGGTCTATTCTGAAGAGAGACATTTGCAATGCATGGATTTTGTACAGAATTGCCAACTTGCCAGCCTCACAATGAAGATACCGTCAGCTTGATTTCTGGCTGCACAGCTGATCGGTGGATTCAGAGGCAGAAAAAAGACCAGGGCCACCGCCTGCTCCAGTACAGTACCATCGTCTCTGAGTGCTGAAAACTTCCAAGGCCATGAGTGTGTCAAGTTATAGACACAGTTAGACACAAAAAGTCTTGTACTCTTTGTGTGAAGCTCAAGAAAAAGACAGTCGGGCAGAAGTATCCAAACCACATGGATGTGCTGTGAGCAAATCTTCCAACAAGAGAATACCAGAAAAAAGTAAAAAACAACGCTTATTTGATAGCCTAACATTGGTATTGGTTAAAAAACAAAGCTTATTCAATAACCTCACATTGCTATATCAAATGTGAGCTAATACCCAGTCTCTAAGATGTACTGAGGCTTACAAAATAAAACATACTAAAGAAAATCTCAGATCAAATGTCATCACCACGCTTTCTTAAGAGATGGCAATAACCTCTTCAACATAGACCAGAGTGCACTGCACAAATTTCTAAAAGAACAAAATCAAACTCCTCTACTCCATGAAGCTGAAGACCTTGAGGATTTTTTCCTTCAAATCAACAGTGACCTTGAGTTGCATCACACTGAAACTACCTTGTGAATAACATCATTATACAAGTCATTGACAATGACATAGTCCCCACTTGTAATAGGAGTATTAGTCTTGAGGGGCAGGGAAATGAGGTCATTAAGAAGTATCACTAAGTGTATATGTTCAGATCTATGGACACATAGGTCTATGTCATTGTTCCAATTTGAAACAAGAGGCATGTCTAAGTTATGGTTCTAAATCGGGAAAAAAGATCAAACCTCTAGCTGTATTGGCCAGCCAAGAAATACATATGTGCATAATAAATGAGGTACAAGATGTGACATCTTAAGGTCTATTATCCTATCAAATTGAAGCGTAAAGAACTTGTGATTACTGAGTTATGCATATATATGCATATTCAAGGTCAAAGGTCATCAAGGTCACGTGACATTTTGAAAAAAAAACATTGTATTGCTAATTAATCCATATATGCCAAAATTCAGACCTCTAGCTCTATTGGCTTGCCCACAATTATATATGGCATAATTAACGAGCCAAGGTCACGTGACATTTTGTCAAAAAATTGTATTGCTAAGGTATCCCTATATACCAAAAATCAGACCTCTAGCTCTATTCGCTCACTCAAAATTAGATATGTACATAATTAATGAGGTACAATATGTGGCGTCATAGGGTGTCCCATCATACCATATATGAAAGGTTTACCACTTGTGGTTACTGAGTTATGGACAAATATGTATATTCGAGGTCAAAGGTCACCAAGGTCACATGACATTTTGTCAAAGTGTCTGAGATATCTGCGTGAACGGATGGACTCACGGACTGACATGACCCAATCTATGAGCCCCCTGGACTTTATCTGTGGGGACTAAAAACTGTGTCACTGCATCCTTTTTGCAATATGAATACGATGAGAAACTAAATTTTTATTTATCTTGGGAGCCTATGTACTGCCTTATACATGGGAGTCTATGGACTGCCTTATACATGGGAGTCTATGGACTTCCTTATACATGGGAGTCTATGGACTGCCTTATACATGGAGTCTATGGACTGCCTTATACATGGGAGTCTATGGTCTGCCTTATACATGGAGTCTATGGACTGCCTTATACATGGGAGTCTATGGTCTGCCTTATACATGGGAGTCTATGGTCTGCCTTATACATGGGAGTCTATGGTCTGCCTTATACATGGGAGTCTATGGTCTGCCTTATACATGGGAGTCTATGGTCTGCCTTATACATGGGAGTCTATGGAGGTGAAAACTAAAAAGTCCTCTACCACGGCCAAATTTGATCGCATTGTGAAACAAATCGACGTGCATCTGTATGAGGTATGGTACTATCCTTGTACCAAGTTTGAACGAAATCGCTCCAGGCGTCTCTGAGATATCTGCGTGAACGGACGGACGCACGGACGGACGGACGGACGGACGGACGGACGCACGGACATGACCAAACCTATAAGTCCCCCCGGACGGTGTCCGTGGGGACTAAAAATGATAGAGAAAACAGTGTGAAAATCTCAGTAATACTTTATGGGTTGCCTGTGCCAGTGTGAAAATCTCAGTAATACTTTATGGGTTGCCTGTGCTTATACATGGGAGTCTATGGAGGTGAAAACTAAAAAGTCCTCTACCACGGCAAATTTGATCGCATTGTGAAACAAATCGACGTGCATCTGTATTAGGTATGGTACTATCCTTGTACCAAGTTTGAACGAAATCGCTCCAGGCGTCTCTGAGATATCTGGGTGAACGCACGCACGCACGCACGCACACACGGATGGATGGACGGACGAACGGACGCACGGACATGACCAAACCTATAAGTCCCCCCGGACGGTGTCCGTGGGACTAAAAATGATAGAGAAAACAGTGTGAAAATCTCAGTAATACTTTATGGGTTGCCTGTGCCAGTGTGAAAATCTCAGTAATACTTTATGCGTTGCTGTGCTTATACATGGGAGTCTATGGACTGCCTTATACATGGGGGTCTATGGAGGTGAAAACTAAAAAGTTCTCTAATACGGCCAAATTTGATCGCATTGTAAAACAAATCGAAGTGCATCTGTATGAGGTAGGGTACTATCCTTGAACCAAGTTTGAAAAAAATCGCTCCAGGCGTCTCTGAGATATCTCGGTGACTACGCCGCACGCACGCACGCACGCACGCACGCACGCACACACGGACGGACGCACGGACATGACCAACCTATAAGTCCCCCCGGACGGTGTCCGTGGGGACTAAAAACACTAAGAAATACAATAACCACCTTCTGCTCTGTTTTATTTTGCATCCCTCAAATCTTTTAAATTGGTCCATCATACCCCCTTTAATCACTCAAAGTTCTGTCATTCTACTGTACAGACAGCGCAGTTGCAAGGCATCTGGCAAAACGGCTTGTAAAACATCTACTCATTTGGCCAGATGAGTAATTTACCAGTCCACTTCACTGGTCTGGTACAGCTACAGTATACAAAAGCCTTTCTCTGGCAATAAAATTGATACTGATAATGCAAGCTGTGTAGACATCGCAGAGGTATAAACCATTTGTCTCATAGTATCTAATGCAGGTCTCTTTTCAAATAGAATAAAATATCTTGATTTCAAGTGTGAGACGTTATGTTTCAATAAAACTTGGTGTTCTGTATTCACATACTTTCAGATTCCCAATTAATTTATTGTCCATTGCTTCGTGATTTCATAAGCTCTGTCTGCACTGTTCTGTGAAAGTATTTACTAAATGGCTTGACCATTTTCCACTGCATTTTCTACAAGCAAGCATCATCAGAAGTCCACCATAGTTTATTTACCACTCCACTAAAGTCACTGCTTTCATAGCTTATTTACTATTCCACTAAAGTCACTGCTTTCACATTACTCTTTCAGCAACCACGCATGAAAATCATGTTTCTTGATTTTCCTTTACTCACTTGCGACCAGTGACTTTGCCTTTTTTTCAACAATCAGTTATAAAATTTATGTCCTCAGAATCTTCGATACCAACCTTTACAACTCCATTTGGTACAAATTTAATGAAATCTATTGCTTAAAGGGACATATAGCTGTAACTTTTACCTATTTGTTAGTATTTAGATTCTGTGTATGACATTTCCAGTTTTCAATTAACAGATTGAGCAGCAATGTAGGTTCCAGTGTTTCTGTACCTATTCAGTATTCAAATGGCATCAAGGTGACTTCTCAGATCTGTGCTATGAAAATTTAAAGTCATTTCACCTCAGGTCAGGAACCACCAGTAACCATACATGTAGAATATTGTCATTGTTCTCTTTCAAAATGAATTTTAGTGGTTTTGCATGTCCTTTCAGAATGCATATTTTAAACTCAATGTTGGAATTTTTTCAGTGCTCTAATAAAATCATGACAGTTTTCACCTTGCTCTTTCAGCTGTACAAATTTGTTTCCTGACTTATCATCTTCGATAAAGTCAGTGTTTTCACATTACATGGTAGCAACCATTCAGTGACCAGATATGAACTGTTTACGTTTAAGATTTCAATTATTCCAAATGGCAGTGTATTTGCCTTGTTTTGAGGCAGCAGTTTGTAAAAATACCGTCAATGACGCTGTACCTTCTCTTATGTGTGGCCAGGTCAGGTAATTGGTTGTTGGCATGGAGTTGTTGGTAAATAGTTGACAATGTAGGGGCATGAGGTGGGATATGGACCCAAAGAACCCAAAAGATGATTAAATACATCAATCAAAAACATTCTAAGCTACAGTATAAACTGCCTAAAGATAGTTCAATGTGGAAAAAAAGTTAAATAATTCAGAAATAAGAATTAATAGTCCAAAATAGTAATGACACACTTCCCTACTGACCTGAGTGCATGTGAAATACACAACCTGGCATCTGTAACCAAGTGATCATTTTAAGTCACTTTCAACTGTTTTTAATGGATTTTCCAAAGAGTCCTGTGGAAATGATGAAAAACGCTTATCTGGTCTTGTGTTTGTATAACCTCATGGCTGATAATTGTCATAGTATTGAAAATAATTGAAAGTGAAGAAATTACTGTTTTTAATAGGCATATTTTCCTTGAAATACATGACCGCGTAAAGAATATATGCTAAAAGTGTTTAAGAGTAAATTTCTTTTCAAAAAATAATTTAATCTGTGACCAAAGGATTTTTATTCTTTGAGTTTACAAATTCAAACATTGCAATTTGTTCAATCATCTTGTGCAGTGCAAAATTTATAAAATGACTGAAAGACAAAAAAATTGGCAGAATTACAGTCTTTTGATGTAAAATTATGGGTTGACATTACGATAATTGTTAATCTGTTCGAAGTACTACTATACTATAATTTATAAAAAAAAAGTTCACGGTAACATATATTGTCAGCAATGTAGTGTTAATTTTGACTTTACATCAAAATATGCCTTTGCTGGATACCAAATATATAGGGCGAAATATTAAAATCAGTCTAAGCTACAGTATAAACTGCCTAAAGATAGTTCAATTTGGAAAAAAAGTTAAATAATTCAGAAATAAGAATTAATAGTCCAAAATAGTAATGACGCACTTCCCTACTGACCTGAGTGCATGTGAAATACACAACCTGGCATCTGTAACCAAGTGATCATTTTAAGTCACTTTCAACTGTTTTTAATGGATTTTCCAAAGAGTCATGTGGAAATGATGAAAACGCTTATCTGGTCTTGTGTTTGTATAACCTCATGGCTGATAATTGTCATAGTATTGAAAATAATTGAAAGTTAAGAAATTACTGTTTTTAATAGGCATATTTTCCTTGAAATACATGACCGCGTTAAGAATATATGCTAAAAGAGTTTAAGAGTAAATTCTTTTCAAAAAATAATTTAATCTGTGACCAAAGGATTTTTATTCTTTGAGTTTACAAATTCAAACATTGCAATTTGTTCAATCATCTTGTGCAGTGCAAAATTTATAAAATGACTGAAAGACAAAAAAAATTGGCAGAATTACAGTCTTTTTGATGTAAATTATGGGTTGACATTACGATAATTGTTAATCTGTTCGAAGTACTACTATACTATAATTTATAAAAAAAAGTTCACGGTAACATATATTGTCAGCAATGTAGTGTTAACTTTGACTTTACATCAAAATATGCCTTTGCTGGATACCAAATATATAGGGCGAAATATTAAAATCAGCCATGTTCAGCAAAATCCACACAACAGCATTGATCCTTTTCTAATTTGATTTGATTTGCTTATGTTATCCTTGTATGACAGTCAGTACAATATGGAACTTGAACACAACACAGTGAATAAGTATGCTGTAAATGAAATGGTGTGGCTGCATCCATATGCAGCAATAGGAGTGCCTTTGTCTCTCTCACCCCTCATTTCCAACCTGTCCCATCCCTGAAAAAATAGTTTTGTCTTATATTTATGATGTTAATAATTTCTGTATTTGTTAAAATGTGCGCATCTCAAAAACTTTTGATCATAAACATTTTCATTGTTTTTTATAGCTGACCAGTCAGTTAACCTGTTTATTTTGAATATTTGCGCATTTTTCCTCAGTATTTGACATTTTCAGAATACCTTCTTACAGCGCTTGTCTTTTTAGTGTGGAGTTTCAGGGTTTGGCACATACAAGTTGTTGTACTCCGACACATGACATCAAAGGATGCGTCGATTGCCGCACGTTCTCTTATCATGCAGAATGTTACGGAGCTATAACACTGTAGCAGAACTTTTACCTAAGCTTTCCCGATACAGGCGTATGATTGGTTCAAACCTTCGCAGTCTCGGTCAAACACACCGGAAGACTATTCCATTTAACATCAAGGGATGTGATTTGCACTAAAGGGCGTGATTTTTACCGGGAATATTAAAATAAATGCAAAAATTGAAACTATTTGTTATGAAATTGACTAAACATTTATTTGTATTGTACCCTGAAGGGTAACACTCACTCAGTGTAGCCAGGTTTGACTTCCATAACGGAAACCACCTGTGTATTCAGTGTTCATCAAAACTTGCACATGAAAACTTGTTCCCGCCAACTTTGCTCTCTGAGAGCAGCGGCGCAGATAGGCAGGCACAGATTGAACTCATTGCAATAAACAAGCATGAGTCTAGTACCAAGTCCAAGTCCAATACAGGGGAAACACAGACAATTTTACACAACCCTTTGGACTCGTACCACGAGTCCTAATTAACAGACGTTTGCATGGATGTGGCTAAGAAGTTTGTGCACTGGCATCTCTGCTACACGAATAAAGTGCGCCGCGTACCGGAGTTCAAATCCAAACCGTGCGGGTAAATTTGACATATGTGTTTTGGTTATTTTTCATGAGGGAGGGGGGTCATCAAATTTTTTCGTCTGACAAAGGGGGGGGGGTCATCTTTTTTCACGAAAAATGCAGGGGGTCTATATTTTTTTGGAACACCGGCGACAAGATTTTGCCTGCCCCCAAGGCCATAAAAACTGAACGGTCCCTAACGGAGGGCTTCTCAGATTTGATGGCTTCTATGAACTCAACTTCAACGTCCAGTACGTAACACTCTTTATTGACCACGGCGATAGTTTCTAGGGATTTACTGAACCGGTCTTGCAAAAATGTACCCAAATCTTCTTTTAATACGGTCGTTGCTGCCAATCGCAATTTCTTCGCTGTTTGTACATATGATCCACGAGGTACAAAACCAGTCGCCTGATCACCACCTATCTCCTCTATTTCGTGAACTACTTATTGCCGGAGATCACTGCTGGTTGCCTTTCCACGGGTGTAGGTTCTTCCCCGTGTATTTTGCATTATTTCGATAGATTACTCCAAGGCGATAGCTATACGAAGATACGACGATCAAACGTGGGTCCTTTTCTGTTCAGACCGACAGTTACGGTTTATAAAACAACTCGCTTAAATTTGCATGCAACAACACTGCACTGTGCGGCATTCTCAGACGAAGACAGAAATGAAAACGTGTCGTCTGTCTTGGATAAAATGTTGCATTTCCGTCTGGTATTTCTTTGTGTCGAACTGTAAACCTTGGCTGTGCCAAACAAAAAATCCGTGTGTGCCAAACCCTGAAACTCCACACTAAAAAGACAGCGCTGTATTCAGTTTGTCATTTTCTAAAAGTTTAAATGCTCCATTGTGTGGTCAAGCTTTCCACAAGCATCAAATGTGGTACTTCATATAGGAAGGTCTGCCTCTAGAGGGCGGGCATCATGTACAGTGTTTGTTGGTTAATTCCTCCACATAAACTTCTGATTGTACTGTAAACATTGAACATGGCCGACGTCCGATTTTCCTGTCTAAAACACTAGTGCTCACAGAGTGAGCAAACACAAAGTGAGTACTACCCCTTTAAACTGTCAGCTCAGTAGTCTGTAATAGATTGTAGTCAACTAAGAAACCTTGGAGAAAGGCTTAACACTGTGGCTATGCCGCTAAGTCCCTTTTGATTTTTGTCACAGCTCAAAATCGTTCTCCCACACCTCAACCTGAGCCATAAACACCCCCACCAGTTTATGATATGACCCATCACAATGGCATGACGTCAACGGATCTTGACAGACGGAAGTCTTGACAGACGGAAGTAGTTGACAGCAGCATATTGGTTTTCAACTCTAATACCTTCTCTGTCTATAAATAGACACGAGAAGGGAGACAAGCGACCTAGCGGCCGATATAGCTCCGCTGTGTTTATGTAGAGAATAACTATTTTTGATACATGTTGATGAAGAAGGTGGAAATCTTTGATAGGTCAATGCAGTGGCCAGAAAAAAGTGGCTAAAATAGCTGCAAAAATACACAATTGAAGATTTCATCATACTTTGAATATATCACATCAGATCATCCCTAAGAACATGTCAACCAAAGCTATCTGATGAGTAGTTTTTTGAGAGTAAAATCTTTTGACCAAAAATGGCTACAATTGCCCCAAAAAACAAAAATTGCAGATTTCATCATAATTTCAAAAGATTAAATTTGGTTCATCTATAGAAACCTGTATACCATATTTCAAAGCTGTTAGACCAGTACTTTTTGAGAAACACATTTTTTGACCAAAAATGGAAAAAAATTGCCCCAAAAATTCAAAATTGCAGATTTCATCATAATTTCAATAAATACTTTTAAGTTCATCTATAGAAACCTGTATACCAAATTTTAAAGCTATAAGATGAGTAGTTTTGGAAATACACATTTTTTGACCAAAAATGGCAAAAATTGCCACAAAATTACAAAATTGCAGATTTCATCATAATTTCAATAAATATCATTAAGGTGATCTGTAGGAACCTGTATACCAGATTGCAATGCTATCAGATGACAAGTTTTGGAAATACACATTTTTGACCAAAAATGGCAAAAATTGCCCCAAAATACAAAATTAAAGATTTCATCATAATTTCAATAAATATCATTCAGTTTATCTGCAGGAACCTGTATACCAAGTTTCAAAGCTATCAGATGATAGTTTTGAAAATACACATTTTTTGACCAAAATGGCAAAAATTGCCCCAAAATTACAAAATTACAGATTTCATCAGAGATTCAATATATATTACTTAGTTCATCTGTAGAAACCTGTATACCAAATTTCAAAACTATCAGACCAGTACTTTTTGAGAAATACATTTTTTGACTAAAAATGGCAAAATTGCCTTAAAAATGCAAATTTGCATATTTCTGCACAATTTGAACAAATCTGAAAAGATCATCCCTAGGGACATATGTACCAAATATCAAAGCTATCTGACAGGTAGTTTTGAAGAAGAAGATTTTTAAAGATCTTTTTTACCAAAAATGACAAAAATTGCCTTAAAAATACAAATATGCAAATTTCACCACGATTTGAACAAATCTGACTGAAGTCACCCTAAGTCAACTGCATATCAAATTTCAAAGCAATCGGACAAGCAGTTTTAGAGAAGAAGAATTTTTACCAAAAGCACCAAAAAATGCCCCAAAAATACAAATACGCAAATTTCACCACGATTTGAACAAACTCAAGTGAGGTTACCCAAAGTGAACTGCATATAAAATTTCAAAGCAATCGGACTTGCGGTTTCAAAGGAGAAGGCAATTGTTGACGGGCGACAGACGGACGGACGACGGACGACGACGGAAAATCAACCTATTTGATAAGCTCCGCGTCGCTGACAGCGGAGCTAAAAAAAAGGGGGGGAAACCTTGCATTTATATTTCCAGTTTTGCAATTGACAGATTGAGCAAGAATGTTAATTTCAGTGTTTTCTGTACCTATTCAGTATTCAGATGGCATCAAGGTCACATCTCAGATCTGTGCTATGAAAATTTGAAGTCATTTTACCTCAGGTCAGGAACCACCAGTAACCATACATATAGGATATTTTATTGTTCACTTTCAAATGAATTAGGGGTTTTGCATGTCTTTTCATAATGCAAATTTAAACTCAATGTTGGAATTTTTTCAGTACTCTTAGACTCCTAAATTGACAGCTTTCACCTCGCTCTTTCAGCTGTACACAGTTTTCCTGACTTATCACCTTATGTAAAAGTCTGTGTTTTCACATTACATGGTAGCAACCATTCAGTAGTAACAAGATGTGAACTGAATGAGCTCACGTGTTTTACAACAGATTCATTAATAGTAGTACGCTTCACAGAATGTTGGATATCCAGTAAACAGACTAGAAAATTTTAGCATTTACTCAACAGAACAACTTGACCTACTAATGTGACCCCTGAATGGAAGGAATGACTTAATGTACAGATTTGAGTTATAACAAAATTCCAAACTTAGTTATCAAGCATTGAAATTGACTGCTGATGACTCGACATGTATTAACATTTATAAGACATTACTGGACGCATGAAATAATACAGTATGACATGATTTACTGCATACTTTTTGACTGTTATGAAGTTGTGTAAAACAATTGTACCTATGATCTGTCTCATTTTAAAGTGACAAAACAACGAGCAAGGAGATGTTATGCAACATACACAGACCTAAGGATAATCACTAACCAAAACAAAAGAACAAAGACAGACATTGAATATTTTGACAGCAGTTCAATTTAGCACAAGACGCCGGAGTGGAAGACAGACTTCTGATAAGACTAGACATGTATACGGTCTACTGCCAGAGTAACTATCTCTGATGAGGATTTATATTATTATTTTTTTCAATATTCCTGTCAATATACCCAATTAATACCAATATAATCCACACCAGTGTGAGGCGTGTAATAAGAACAATGAGATATGTTATATCTTTATATGTAGCAGGTTTCATCAACTTTCGCACAGTACTGTTAGAATTAAATCACTAATTACAAAACTTTATTTAATATGTAACTCAGCTAATTATTAACGTGACACGGCCAATGCTTCTCAGTACAATTAAACATTTATCAGATCAATATCTGTAGCAAGTTTCATCACATGTAATGCTGTAATTTTTGAGCAATATCACTAATTACAAAGTTCATTAAATATGCAAATGAACCCTTAATTAACTCCACGCAACTAAATGCTTTACACAACAATTAGATATCTGCAGCAGATTTCATCACATTTGGTGCAGTTATTTCAGAGTTATAGGACTAATTACAAAACTCAATAAAATATGCTAATGAGCTATTTGGCAGTGTTAACAAATCATTTTTTCTACAGGTCAATGCACCAAAACCTCCGGCGACTTTCAAGGAAAATGCTCTCCCAGCACTATCCTCCACAGAAAGTCCGATCATAACAAAGTGGAAGAAAAGAAGGGCTCCATTGCCTCCAACAGAGAAAACAAAGGTTGGACCTATTATGCTGTCTACATTAGATTTTACGATTATTACACGTTGACAGAGTAATGAATGTTTGAAAGAAAAGGTACACGTGACAAAAAAGGCACTGTTTTTGTGGTTTTTGCTCCTGGTTCTGTTATGTATTTGGAAAAGTAGTAATTATATCTGTGCACCTTGGACATTTTGCTGATGAAAGTCGCTTCATATTTAAAAGTTATAATTACGACAGAACATTTACCCGTTGGCAAAATTGGATGATTGCCTCAGCATCTCAATCTATATTGCCACTTTCCAAACCAAATAGAGCATTTCCTCATTTCCCGTTCAAAATTTAAGGGTTACAAATTAAAGAATGATGAAAAAGATCATCAAATTTCTAAGTAAGATGTATTTCAATGGCAATCGTACTTCTGTTGTCATGTTTTTAATACGATCGTTAATGTTTACAGATATCAGTGAATTCACAAAGAGGTGAGATCAAGGCTGAACTCGATGATCTTAAAAAAATGAATGAACTTTTCGATGAGAAAATGGCCAATTTGGAAAAGAAACTTCGGGAACGCGAAGAAATGCAAAGTAAGAATATATTTTTATTTAGAAAATCATTGTTACATTGTGCCTGACGTGCCTGTATCGATTTTTTAATCTTGTTATTCTAATGTAATTTATTTATATGAAGTCAAACTTGAAGTAACTTGTTACTTTTGACACTTCGACTAGAATTGATTAATTTTCCATGTGTCTGAGGTGATACCGTACTCGCGATCGTCCGAGTATAAGCCCCCGGTCGGCAACACTAAACAGCTGTAAAACTAGGGGAGGGGCTTATACTCGAGCAACCCATGTTATCTGGCATGGACGCTTAATTTATGCTAATTTTATGCACGATTTTTTTCAACACCACTCGATCTTTCTATTGCTTTCAAAATCGACTTACACATCCAAAGATTACAATCTCTGAATACAGAAGTGACATTTTGGTGAAATTCAGTGTCAACCCCCCCCCCCCCCCCCCCCCCCCCAACTTGAAACAAAGATGTCATGTATGCTGCTGATCAACACTAATGTGAACAGGCATGCATTGCCTACACGTAAAGGCAACTCAATATTCCAGTATCAAACTGTCTACATCTTGTGAAAACAACAACATATATAGCAGTGAAAATTGTAATAGTCACCAGGAAAAGTCTTCACAAATGAAAGGATAATTGCTTCAAACAAAAGAAACTGCATGTTTCAAGCATGAAAACATCGTGGCTGTGAATGAAAATGAACAATGGCCGACGTGAGTGAGACTATTCTATTTAGGCGACGGGGTGAGCAGGGTCAAAGAATCAAGATAGTACTGGGAAAACGTGTCATTACCTCCCGTGCGCATGCGCGCAAGCGAGGTTATGGTTTAGGCGTTTCTGTGTGTGTGTCTGTCTGTTAGCACGATATCTCAAAAACGGCTCGGCAGATTCCGATCACATTTCGCACACAATTTGTTCTTCAAATTTGCAAGAACTGATTAGTTTTTGGTGGTTGTGCGTTGCGAATTTATCAAGTTATGAGTAAAAGAAAATTTGTGGCCTGTATAAGTCTATGGGGAGGCTAAATAAGTATGTTTGAGGGCGCTATACTAAAACATTTTACACAAAGTGATTTCTGAATTCAGTCACTCGGCCGCGCTGATCGCTAATCTTGAGTTTTGACTGTTGATGTCGTCGTGTCGACGTTTGACTTTAAGAATCGTGTGGGTTACTCTGGACATAGCTAACCAAAAGCTAGATCATCGAAGGTAAGCGTCATAATATTTGATCAATGCATTTTTCTCTGAGAATGAGATGTAGAGTGACACTTTCAATCTTGTGTGTGTGTCAGCGAATTTATATTCCGGCATGGTTCCGCTGAGATCAGCATAATATTATGGCGACGTATTGACAGTCTGTGTCTTTTAAGTTGCTTTTCAAGATTGTATTAGCTACAGAACCAACAATGACAAATTTTTCATGAGATTTCCATGTTGGCATTGATGTTAAATCAGCAGCAGTAGGCTAGCTCCTGCGTACAATAGGTCTGCGTTTCCCGGCGGTACGGTGGTAGGCCGACGGCTTGTACCACACTGTCCACAGGACACCACGTGGTAGAGGCCATGTGCACAACCTGTACGCAGAGCTTCGAATACACTAGACAGAGTTCGTGTTTCCGTAAATTAGGCATTGAACTTGACAATATAGGCAATAACCAGAATCATCGACCATCGCCTGACAAGTGCACCATAGTCAGCTGTACATGAGTTCCGTGGCGTGGTGAGCAGGTTCCCATGGGTATTTATTTTTTGAAACGCATACTTCAAAGGTCACGAACTCATTTTGCTGCTACACGGCGCGGCACAGATGATTTTGAGAAATTCGGGAACAAATTTTGTCATCTATTGACACATTTTCCTTCTTCATAAAAGCCAATACCCCAAGAAGTACTTTACAAAATGTGCACGCGAGGCCATTCAGTTCATATCTGGTCTTCCTTACGATATTGTCAAGGGAGCTCCAGTTTCTCATTGTTTTAACATCTTTTAATGGTTTCTTTATTATCTAAAAGTAATTTTGCCAAGTTAAATGACCAAATATACTCTCCTAACATTTCTGTATTTGAGTTACACTAGGGTAGGGGCTTATACACGGATGTAATGCATTTTCTAAAATCCTCTGAAATCAGTAGGGGGGCTTATACACGAGCAGGGGCTTATACTCGGACGAGTACGGTATATAAACATGTGACGACTTATAACTACATCTTTACAACTCATTTGATAGGAAAATATTGTTATTAATCAACCATTTTCATTCCTACCTTATCGACATTCTTACTTATTTTATAACCGAGACAATTACCGACTTGTTTCTGCAGGCGACGAATCCCGGAGTACCGATGAATCCATTTTAAAAGAATATTTCCTGTTGGTAGATAAGAAGAATAGACTGATGAGACGAGAGCATGAACTTCATCAACTGTAAGTGTCATTGCTAGTATCTCAATCCTGATTTGACTCATGTTTAGCGAAATGATTTCTATTTGCAACTTTTCTTATAGTAGGATCGATTTGAATGAATTGAAATTGAGAGATGTTCTCTTTGAAGCTCGATTTATGATGAAGACCAAGATCTTCTGTTGTCAATGAATTTCAAAATCTCAGGATATCATAAATCCATCATGTTGTGCCACTTGTGTTGTGTATCATCAACACTACTGTAATCATTATATCTAACATCATTGTTTTACAGAGCTATGTTTTACAGAGCTAACGAGCTCACAAACACTCATGAATATTCGTTTGATGTAATATTGTAATTAAGTTATATTTTCAATTAAAACTCCAGGCAACAAACTTTGGAGGAAAAACAAGCCAAAGTAGAATCCGAGATTCGTCTACTGCAAATCTGCCAAATGCTTCTCAGTACAATTAGATATTTATCAGATCAATATCTGTATCAGATTTCATTGACTTGGGTGCCGTGATTTCAGAGTTATATACCTAATTACAAAGTTCATTAAATATGCAAATGAACCCTAAATTAACTTGACACTACTAAGTGCTTCACATCACAGTAAGATATCAGTCAGATCAGTATCTGCAGCAGAATTCATCACATTTGGTGCAGTTATATCCGAGTTATATGACTAATTACAAAACTTCATAAAATATGCAAATGATCTATTTACTAACTTGACACTGCCCAATGCTTCGAAGGATAATTAGATGTATACCAGATCAATATTTGCTGCTCGAATCATCAAGTTTGGTGCAGGAATTTCAGAGTTATGTCACTAATAACAAAAATTCATTAAACATGCAAATGAGTAGATCATTGACATGACACTCACTGTATCATCATAATGTTTTGAGATTGTCATCTGTTAAAAGTTTCATGAAATTTTGTGCTGTATTTCTTGATATATATCTACTCTGTCATTACCGTCTCCATAGGGAACCATTGTATGGAAAAAAATGATATTGCATAACTTCATTAATATGCGGGCCACACTAGCCACAATCTTAATCAGTTCTTGCAAGTAGCATATAGTACCTGTCTACCAAATCTGACTTGGAATCTGTTCAGATGTTTTTGAGTTATTGTGTCAACAGACAGACAGACAGACACACACGGACAGATAGACAGAAATCGCTATGACATAAGCCCATGTGTGAACATGTGAGCTAAAAACAAGTTTGAGATTTCAATTATTCCAAATGGCAGTGTTTTTGCAATGTTTTCAGGCAGCAGTTTGTAAAACATAGGGCCAAAGTCCCTGAAGCTACTATAGACATGGATACAAAATTAAGTATTCCTGACTGTATGAAATTATCTCACTAAGGTCATCCTAGGGACCTGTAAACCAAATATTAAAGTTGTCTGACCAGCGGTTTTGAAAAAACAAGCGACTCAACAGTTGACAGAGCTCTGCTGTGTTATGTAGAGAATAACCTTTTGTGACACATGTATTGATGAAGAAGGTGGATATCTTTGATAGCTCATTTCAGGATGGCCTGACCAAAAATGGAATAAAAATTCCGTAAAAATACAGATTTGCACATTTCATCAGACTATATTAGTCTATAATAGCAAATAAACAGAGTTAATTACATTCTGATTAAAGTAAACAAGACTTGCTTAAATGAAGATTTACGTCATAAAAACACAGCATATCTGTCAGGTTATAAAGTAAGTTCTGTTGAATAAGTTGAGACTGTACGTACTCAGAGAAAGCACACTGAAGAGACAAATGTTTGAAACTTAAGAAGTTCAAGGTCATCAAAAGCATTATAAGGAATCATGTTACACTTTCATTGCACTGTTTACACAGATTGCATAATTGCTATAAATAGCACATGAGGAATCTTACAGCCCAGCTTTACCATAAAAACCCTATCACTTTGACCACTCTTTTCATTGACCACTCTATTTTTTTCCTCAAAAAGTAATCTTATTTTATCCTTACCAAGTCAACCATAAATGGAAATTAGAACTTTCTCTATCTCTATTTATTTGACCACCCTATCATGACAAACTATTATGAGCAATTTCTTTTAGATAACATAAATGGTGGTTCATAATATATCAAAGTTGGGATTCAAGAAAGTTGCCTTTACATGTTTTAATCCTCAATTCACTATGAACTGTCAAAAAAAGTTGAACTTTCTGATAATTCCACACTAAAATTATTTTGGCTTTGATGATTTCCTAATTAATTCAATTATTTAAAATCATATTAATTATTTTTTTCTGGGTGAATTGATAGGGTTTATACAGTACAAGAATTACATACAATGTAAGTCAACTTTGACCAAAAAAACAAAAAATTCCTTAAAAATACACATTTGCATATTTCATCACAATTTGAACAAATCTAAGTTGGGTTATCCCTAGGGACCTGTATACCAAATAACAAAGCTGTCTGACCAGCGTTATGAAGAAGAAGATTTTTTACCAAAAACACCTTTTTTGGCATTAATTTGCCTATTTTCAACAATATCAAAAAAATCAAAAAATAGTGACAACATCACAGTTTGCTCCCATATAGTTATCAAAACAAGTTAACAATTGTATGAAACATGGACATACATATACAGACAGACTGACATACACAGACTGGCACAGAGTGATGACATTGACCCCAAGTGTGCCTTGGCCCATGGAGAGTGATAAAGATATAACAAACAGCTGAATGTAATGATAAAATAGTTAAGTATAGGCCTATACAGGCACTGAGAGTGAATATGAAATCTTATTAACAAAACCCTAAGAACTGGTTTACTAAATATCAAAGCAATCAGACTGGTAAATTTTGAGAAACAAATTTTTTGACTAAAAATGAGAAAAATTGCCCCCCCAAAATACAAAATTGCAGATTGCATCCTAATTTTAAATATATCTCATTAACATAAACCCTAGGAACCTGTACGCTAGATATCAAAGCTACCAGATCACAAGTTTTAGGAGAAAATTTTTTGACCAAAAAAGGCAAAAATTGCCCCAAAATAAAAAAAAAATTGCCAGTTTCAACATACTTTCAATACATTATATTGGGATTAATCTTAGATACCTGTATACCAAATATCAAAGCTATCAAATCAGTAGTTTTTGGATAAAAATTTTTTTATCAAAAATTGGGAAAATTGCCCCAAAATTACAAATATGACAATATCAATACAATTTGCACACGCATGACTGAGGTCATTCTGAGGAACATGAATATGAAGTTTCATAGCAATCAGATGAGCGATTTCAGAGAACAAGATTTTTTTACTAAAAACTGAAAAAATACCCTAAAAATACAAACATGCAAATTTCATCCAAATTTTTGCACACATACTTTAGAATACCTAAAGAAATCTGCATACCAAGTTTCAACCAAATCTGACCACTGCTTACTGAGTTTTAGCCATTTGCAGGATTTTTCCTTTTTTCCCCCTCATTTGCATATTTTTGGCACTGACATGTTCATTTGAACAAATTCACATCTCCACCCCTAGGTGCACCTGTACACCAAATACTAAGACAGTAGGTGCTACGGTTTAGGAGTTTTTGATGTGGACGGACATACATACATACATACATACATACATACATACATACAGACGACATTTTTCCACCTTATACGAATACCTCCCATTTGCATATATACATATGCATATTATATGGGAGCTAAAAAACCGTTTCTCAAAATCATATTTTTCATCTACACAACAAATATCAAATCAGAAAGTACTGCGGTTCTCAAGATATTTGAGTGGACGGACGCCTCACAAACGGACATACATACATACATACATACAAACTGACGACGGACGCCGGACGGATACCCATCCAATAGCTTCTATAGACTATAGTCTATAGTAGCTAAAAAGTAGTAACTTTTACATCGACCAGATATTTAAGTTTCAGCATGCATTACCTGTTCAGTACTCAAATGCCATCAAAGAGACCAGATTTTCCGCTATACAAATTGGAACTGTCATTTTATCTTATGTGAGGAACCAGTAGTTCTGTGTCATTGTATTTTTAAGTTGTTAATAAGTGCTTTCACCTAACTTTTTGTAGCCATTTATCTTGGTCTTCAAAACCTTGCTATGTCTGTACCCTGTGCACGTGGTCCACCCCATGACACATGACAAAGGGCAGCAGCACACACACTGACATGATCAGGAGTAAGAGCATACAGTTGTTTCCCTAAAAGGGACAGTCGGTCCCCAAATGAAGTCTGTTCCCAAAACCTGTATTGTAGGCCACTGAGAAGGAGACGGAAACGACATTCAGTAAACAACCTCATTTCTTTATGTACTGCATCATGCACATCCAGACACGGCACTTCATTACTATCATTTCATTCATCTTTGATCAAATTCAGCATATTTTAGACTGCGCAACATGAAAACACCTGGACTTATCTGCATGTCTACTTATACATTACTCATCACTTGGGCCCCACCAAGGCTGCTTGCAGCTTTAATCTTCTTCTTCTTCTTCTTCTTCTTCTGTCACTTTTTTGCCATCCTAGATCTCCAAAACTGTTGCACACAGCCTTTTCAAACTTTCATGGCTTATTAAGCTTACTGAGGACTAGTGCACATAACACTTTCAATACAGTGGGTCATGTGACCTGGCTGCCATCTTGGATTCAAATTTTGTTCTGCTTAATTTGTATAAAACTTGACCAATCAAAAAGCTTTGAACAAATTTTGTAAAATACAGTACTGAGCTGCCATAAGCCAAATTTCAAGGTTCATTGACCTTGCCGTTTTTGAAAAGATTTTTAAGTGATTAAATTGATATTTTTCCATAACTAATTAATTATGCAAAATCAAAGTATCCCAGGAACTACAGGGTGTACAGGTTTGGTCCCTTTTTCATAGGAGTAAGTATGGGGCCAAAAAAATTTTGACACTGTTTGGATGACCATGAATGACGTTTGACCTACTTTCATATATCATGGCTCTCATTCAAAGACCATTGTGCCAAATGACTTGCTATTTCACACATAGGTAAATCTGAAAGACAATTTTAATTTATTTGGTTACCATGTCGACTGATCACATGACCCAGCAGTTATCCTCAACAGAAACTTTTAAATCAATCTCATTTGCATAAAAATACCGTCAAGGACACTATGTGCTCACATTCGGTTTGAATTGGTCCATTCAAGAAATATATATAACCAGGAAAAACAAGAATGACAAAAGCAAATAAGGTTTCCAACTTAGGTACTGGAGGTCATCTTTAGGAACATGCATATCAACTTCTATAGCTATGGGAGAAGCAGATCCTAAATACATAAGCAAATGTCAACAACAAAAAACAGTGAAGGCTTGATAAAAAGAAAAGGTGGGAGTGGGCAAAAAATGCACAAGGGCTCTGGTAAAAAAAGTAATGCTGCATCATTGATCTTCTAAACCCTACCCCCTCCTGCATATCAAATGTTCCACCCCTTGGTATTACATAAGACCAAATGACAGGAAGTACATTTAAAACCTTGGAGATTTTTAATTAATGCCATGAGTGTTATCATTCTAATGTAAACAGCACTTAAGTTAGTTACAGATAGTGAAATGCCTTCCACTGTGGGTGGTGATTACAACATCTGGAATTATCCTGGATCCAAATTTCTCATCAGTTTTTGTATGTCTTACATAGAAAAGTTGCAAAAATTGGTCCAAAATGAAAACATAGGGCCAAAGTCCCTGAAGCTACTATAGACATGGATACAAAATTAAGTATTTCCTGACTGTATGAAATTATCTCACTAAGGTCATCCTAGGGACATGTAAACCAAATATTAAAGCTGTCTGACCAGCGGTTTTGAAAGAACAAGCGACTCAACAGTTGACAGAGCTCTGCTGTGTTATGTAGAGAATAACCTTTTGTGACACATGTATTGATGAAGAAGGTGGATATCTTTGATAGCTCATTTCAGGATGACCTGACCAAAATGGAAAAAAATTCCGTAAAAATACAGATTTGCATATTTCAACAGACTACCGGTATATTAGTCTATAATAGCAAATAAACGAGAGTTAATTACATTCTAATTAAAGTAAACAAGACTTGCTTAAATCAAGATTTACGTCATAAAAAACAGCATATCTGTCACGTTATAAAGAATCTTGAGCTGGTTATCTTTTAATATCAGTATTTTCATTCTATTAACCAAGCATATTTTAACTTTCAAATTAACATTGTAAGTGAGTTCTGTTGAATAAGTTGAGACTGTACGTACTCAGAGAAAGCACATTGAAGAGACAAATGTTTGAAACTTAAGAAGTTCAAGGTCATCAAAAGCATCATAAGGAATCATGTTACACTTTCATTGCACTGTTTACACAGATTGCATAATTGCTATAAATAGCACATGAGGAATCTTACAGCCGAGCTTTACCATAAAAACCTATCACTTTGACCACTCTTTTAATTGACCACTCTGTTTTTTCCTCAAAAAGTAATCTTATTTTATCCTTACCAAGTCAACCATAAATGGAAATTAGAACTTTTTCTATCTCTATTTATTTGACCACCCTATCATGACAAACTATTATGAACAATTTCTTTTAGATAACATAAATGGTGGTTCAGAATATATCAAAGTTGGGATTCAGGAAAGTTGCCTTTACATGTTTTAATCCTCAATTCACTATGAACTGTCAAAAAAAAGTTGAACTTTCTGATAATTCCACACTAAAATTATTTTGGCTTTGATGATTTCCTAATTAATTCAATTATTTAAAAACATATTAATTATTTTTTTCTGGGTGAATTGATAGGGTTTATACAGTACAAGAATTACATACAATGTAAGTCAAACTTTAACCAAAATGACAAAAAAATTCCTTAAAAATACACATTTGCATATTTCATCACAATTTGAACAAATCTACGTTGGGTTATCCTTAGGGACCTGTATACCAAATAACAAAGCTGTCTGACCAGCGGTTATGAAGAAGAAGATTTTTTACCAAAAACACCTTTTTTGGCATTAATTTGCCTATTTTCAACAATATCAAAAAATCAAAAAAAATAGTTTCTCAAAATCATATTTTTTATCTACACAACAAATATCAAATTAGGCTGTGGGCTAGAGGGGGTCTACGTGCACCCCCCCCCCCCCCCCACAGGATAACAAACCTGTATTTTTCAGAACCCTTGGGATCCCTAGAATACGAAATGGAATTTAACAGAAAAAATATAGGGATGCAATAGCTGTTATGGTCATGTTTTGAAGGGTACCGCAAATCACGATTTTTCAAGCCAAATGCATTTTCGTCAAATCTGTCTTCTTGTAAGTCATGTGCTGAGCTCATTTTTTAACATAACCTCACTTGTTTGGTATCATTAGAAAGGAAATTTATTCGTCTTTAAGATGACATATTGCACTATGCAATATCTTCTACAGTTTTTGTCAAATATAACCAAAACTTACCCCTTACCCCAAAATTTAACATTGCAAATTATAGTAAATCTCAAATTCTACCAATTTTTTAGCTAGGCATAATAAAAAATGCAATGTTTTGTCTGAAATCTGTTTTATTTGATACAGGGACATGTCAGAAATATCAAATAGACTTTTAACAGAAAAAATATTAGGAATCTACAGCTGTAACAGTCATATTTTGAAGGGTACCGCAAAATAACAGTGTTGCAGATTTGCATGCATTTTTGTTAAAACTGTCTTCCTATAAGTTATCTGCTGAGCTCGTTTTTGAATATAACCTGGCTTGTTAGGTATCATTAGAAAGATAATTTACTAATCTCTAGAATGATATATTGTTACATGCAATATCTTCCATGGTTTTCATGATATATAACCAAAACTTACCCCTTACCCCAAAGTTTACATTGAAAATTGCAGTCAAAGCTAAAACCAAATTCTACAATCTTTTTAGCTTGACACAAAAAATCTGGCCGTTTTTGCTATTAAATCTATTTTATTTGGTACAGGGACATGTCAGAAATATCAAATAGACTTTTAACAGAAAAAATATTAGGAATCTACAGCTGTAACAGTCATATTTTGAAGGGTACCGCAAAATAACAGTGTTGCAGATTTGCATGCATTTTTGTTAAAACTGTCTTCCTATAAGTTATCTGCTGAGCTTGTTTTTGAATATAACCTGGCTTGTTAGGTATCATTAGAAAGATAATTCACTAATCTTTAGAATGATATATTGTAACATGCAATATCTTCCATAGTTTTCATGATATATAACCAAACTTACACCTTACCCCAAAGTTTATATTGAAAATTGCAGTCAAAGCTAAAACCAAATTCTACAATCTTTTTAGCTTGACACAAAAAATCTGGCCGTTTTTGCTATTAAATCTATTTGATTTGGTACAGGGACATGTCAGAAATATCAAATAGACTTTTAACAGAAAAAATATTAGGAATCTACAGCTGTAACAGTCATATTTTGAAGGGTACCGCAAAATAACTGTGTTGCAGATTTGCATGCATTTTTGTTAAAACTGTCTTCCTATAAGTTATCTGCTGAGCTTGTTTTGAATATAACCTGATTTGTTAGGTATCATTAGAAAGATAATTTACTAATCTCTAGAATGATATATTGTAACATGCAATATCTTCCATAGTTTCATGATATAAACAAAACTTACACCTTACCCCAAAGTTTACATTGAAAATTGCAGTCAAAGCTAAAACCAAATTCTACAATCTTTTTAGCTTGACACAAAAAATCTGGCCGTTTTTGCTATTAAATCTATTTGATTTGGTACAAGGACATGTCAGAAATGTCAAATAGACTTTTAACAGAAAAAATATTAGGAATCTACAGCTGTAACAGTCATGTTTTGAAGGGTACCGCAAAATAACTGTGTTGCAGATTTGCATGCATTTTGTTAAAACTGTCTTCCTATAAGTTATCTGCTGAGCTTGTTTTGAATATAACCTGATTTGTTAGGTATCATTAGAAAGATAATTTACTAATCTCTAGAATGATATATTGTAACATGCAATATCTTCCATAGTTTTCATCATATATAACCAAAACTTACACCTTACCCCAAAGTTTACATTGAAAATTGCAGTCAAAGCTAAAACCAATTCTACAATCTTTTTAGCTTGACACAAAAAAATCTGGCCGGTTTTGCTATTAAATCTATTTTATTTGATACAGGGACATGTCAGAAATATCAAATAGACTTTTAACAGAAAAAATATTGGGAATCTACAGCTGTAACAGTCATATTTTGAAGGGTACCGCAAAATAACTGTGTTGCAGATTTGCATGCATTTTTGTTAAAACTGTCTTCCTATAAGTTATCTGCTGAACTTGTTTTTGAATATAACCTGGTTTGTTAGGTATCATTAGAAAGATAATTCACTAATCTTTAGAATGATATATTGTAACATGCAATATCTTGTATAGTTTTCATGATATATAACCAAAACTTACCCCTTACCCCAAAGTTTACATTGAAAATTTCAGTCATAGCTAAAACCAAATTCTACCATTTTTTCGGCTTGACACAAAAAATCTGGCCGTTTTTGCTATTAAATCTATTTTATTTGGTACAGGGACATGTCAGAAATATCAAATAGACTTTTAACAGAAAAAATATTGGGAATCTACAGCTGTAACAGTCATATTTTGAAGGGTACTGCAAAATCACAGTATTGTAGATTTGCATGCATTTTTGTTAAATTTGTCTTCTTATAAGTTATCTGCTGAGCTTGTTTTTGAATATAACCTGGTTTGTTAGGTATCATTAGAAAGATAATTTACTAATATTTAGAATGATATATTGTAACATGCAATATCTTGTATAGTTTTCATGATATATAACCAAAACCTACCCCATACCCCAAAGTTTACATTGAAAATTTCAGTCATAGCTAAAACCAAATTCTACCATTTTTTAGCTTGACACAAAAAATCTGGCCGTTTTTGCTATTAAATCTATTTTATTTGGTACAGGGACATGTAAGAAATATCAAATAGACTTTTAACAGAAAAAATATTGGGAATCTACAGCTGTAACAGTCATATTTTGAAGGGTACTGCAAAATCACAGTATTGTAGATTTGCATGCATTTTTGTTAAATTTGTCTTCTTATAAGTTATCTGCTGAGCTTGTTTTTGAATATAACCTGGTTTGTTAGGTATCATTAGAAAGATAATTTACTAGTCTTTAGAATGATATATTGTAACAGGCAATATCTTGTACAGTTTTCATGAAATATGACAAAAACTTACCCTATATCATAAAGTTTATATCGGAAATTGCTTTCATAGCTAAAATCAAATTCTACCATTTTCTTTTCCTAGACATATAAAATCAGGCATTTATTTGTATGAAATCTATTTCATTCGGTAATGGGTCATGTCAAAAATATCAAATAGACTTTTAACAGAAAAAAGATTGGAATTCTGTAGTTGTAACAGTCAGATTTCGAAGGGTACAGCAAAATCTCAGTATTCCTGACTTGCGTGCATTTTTGTTGAATCTATCGACTTGTAAGTCATCTGCTGAGCTTCTTATGGAATGTAATGTAAGTTGTTAGGTATCATTAGTAAGATTATTTACTAGTCTTTAAAATGACACATTGTAACATGCAATATCTTGTACAGATTTTTATGAAATATGACCAAAACTTACCCCATACCCCAAAATTTACATCGAAAACTACTGTCATAGCTAATGTCAAATTCAAGCAATTTTTTTATGCAGACATAAAAAATTAGGCAATTTTTTGTATGAAATCTGTTTTATTTTGTACTTGGCCATATCAGAAATATGAAATGAACTTTTAACAGAAAAAATATTGGGATTCTATAGCTGTAACAGCTGTATTTTTAAGGGTACAGCAAAATCTAAGTATTCCTGATTCGCATGCGTTTTTGTTAAATCTGTCATCTTATAAGTCGTCTACTGAGCTTGTTATTGATTATAACCGGGTTTGTTTAGTATCATTGGAAAGGTAATTAACTGGTATTTACAATGAAATATTGTAACAGGCAATATCTTGTATAGTTTCCATGGAATATGACCAAAACGTACCCATATCCCAAGGTTTATATTGAAAGTACTGTCATAGATAACGTGATCTATTTCCGTGAATTTTTAGCTAGACATGATAAAAATAGCTCTGTTTCGGTATTAAATCTGTTGTATATGGTACTGGGTCATGTAAGAAATGTGAAATAGACTTTTAACAGAAAAAAAATAGCGTCAATGACACTGTAGCTCCCATCCTGGACTATTTAGTGTTTGTTCTCTGGTCAGATATTTGAACATGTGTGAAAGGGATAAAGTGCATGAAGTGAAAATACTTAAATGTAATGTACTGGAGACAGTGAAATATGTTTAATGTATTTATTCAGAATATAAAATGGAAAAAATACAGAATTAGATATATCGAATACTGTGATACAACCATTAACTCAACAAGTCATTTACAATGACATAGTCCCCACTTGTAATAGGAGTATTAGTCTTGATGGGGCAGGAAATGTGGTCATTAAGAAGTATCACTGGAGTGTATATGTTGAGATCTATGGGCACATAGGTCTATGTCGTTGTTCCCAATTTGAAACACATGAGGCATGTCTAAGTTATGGTTCTAAATCGGGAAAAAAGATCAGACCTCTAGCAGTATTGGCCAGCCAAGAAATACATATGCGCATTATAAATGAGGTACGAGATGTGACATCTTAAGGTCTAATATCCTATCAAAATTGGAGGGTATAGAACTTGTGGTTACTGAAATATGCATATATATGTATAATCAAGGTCAAAGGTCATCGAGGTCACATGACATTTTGAAAAAAAAATATATTGCTAATTAATCCCTATATGCCAAAAAATCAGATCTCTAGCTCTATTCGCTTGCCCAGAATTAGATGTGTACATAATTAATGAGGTAAAGTTGTCATAAGGTCTCCCATCCTACTAAATACAAAGGACATAGCACTTGTGGTTACTTATTTATTGACATAAACATATATTTTAGGTAAAAGGTCATCGAGGTCACATGACATTTGGTCAAAAAATTTCTCTCCTATAGTTATCCCTATATACCAAAAATCAGACATCCAGCTCTATTGGCTCGCTCAGCATGAGATATGCGCATAATTATTGAGATACAGTATGTGGCGTCATAAGGTGTCCAATCATACCAAACATGAAGGGTGAAGCACTTGTGGTTACCGAGTTATGGACAAATATGTATATTTGAGATCAAAGGTCACCGAGGTCACGTGACATTTTGTCAAAAAATTGTTTTGCTAAGTTATCCCTATATACCAAAAATCAGACCTCTAGCTCTATTGGCTTGCTCAAAATTAGATATGTGCATAATTAATAAGGTACAATATGTGGCGTCATAAGCTGTCCCATCATACCATACATGAAGGGTGTAGCACTTGTGGCTACTACTGAGTTATGGACAAATATGTATATTTGAGGTCAAAGGTCACTGAGGTCACTTGACATTTTGTCAAAAAAATTGTATTGCTAAGTTATCCCTATATACCAAAAATCAGACCTCTAGCTCTATTGGCTCGCTCAAAATTAGATATGCGCATAATTAATGAGGTACAATATGTGGCGTCATAAGGTATCCCATCATACCATACATGAAGGCTGTAGCACTTGTGGTTACTGAGTTATGGACAAATATGTATATTTGAGGTCAAAGGTCACCGAGGTCACGTGACATTTTGTCAAAAAAATTGTATTGCTAAGTTTGTTGGTTTTTACATTGATTGCCAGGGAGCATTATGAGAGACTGCTGTGTAATTATATATTTATATTAAATCCATGGCCCAAAACACAGAAAATCACACAAAATATACCTGCCATGCTGACAAATGCTTGAACAGAATAGATACACGTGGCGACATAATAATATTCTGAATTATATTTTTGAAATTTGTGCTTCATCAGTTATGGACACATTATCTATTAACGCCGATTTACAAGGTCATACAAAAGGTACCATCCCCCACAATGTTTTACGTACACCTGACCGTCCTGATCTGGTTATTCTTTTCAGTAATGTAAAAAGAATGATCATTTTTGAACTGACAGTACCATTTGAATTTAATATCGAGAGACGTCATAATGACAAATGCATGAAATATTCCCATCTTGTTAACTCTTTACAAGCTCAAGGTTATTCGACTGAACTCATTTGTTTTGAAGTCGGGTCGAGAGGACAAATAACGACAGACAATAAACTCAGACTTCTACAACTTCTTAAGGCACTGAAATTAAGTAAACAGCATAAAACAGTGATACGTGATATCAGTAAACTATGCCTTATCTCAAGCTATTGCCTATTTCATGCCAAAGATGAACCATCATGGTGTGAGGCTTCAATATTGTCTTCTTCCAAAAGTGCAACTACTAAATAGCATTGTATATGTACATTTACCAACCAATCTATATGTTCATCTGTATTACACAGACAGTACCATTTGAATTTAATATCGAGAGACGTCATAATGACAAATGCATGAAATATTCCCATCTTGTTAACTCTTTACAAGCTCAAGGTTATTCGACTGAACTCATTTGTTTTGAAGTCGGGTCGAGAGGACAAATAACGACAGACAATAAACTCAGACTTCTACAACTTCTTAAGGCACTGAAATTAAGTAAACAGCATAAAACAGTGATACGTGATATCAGTAAACTATGCCTTATCTCAAGCTATTGCCTAGTTCATGCCAAAGATGAACCATCATGGTGTGAGGCTTCAATCTTCCAAAAGTGCAACTACTAAATAGCATTGTATATGTACATTTACCAACCAATGTATATGTTCATCTGTATTACACAGATTTGCTTATGTTTTGCGCAGGTTTTTCCTTGTCAAATGTTTTATTGGTTTTTTTTTTTGGCAAGATGTTATACGTCATGTTCTTCATTGTTATTGTATTGTTTTGTTTGCCCTGCCTCTTGCCAGTTCGAGGAACATTTTGCCTTTCTCATATTCGGCTGAGGACCTGGGTTTTATTGTGTATCTTCTTTTTATTGATTATGAAATAAAAAGTGATTTATATTTGAGGTCAAAGGTCACCAAGGTCACGTGACATTTTGTCAAAAAAATTGTATTGCTAAGTTATCCCTATATACCAAAAATCTGACCTCTAGCTCTATTGGCTCGCTCAAATTAGATATGTGCATAATTAATGAGGTACAATATGTGGCGTCATAAGCTGTCCCATCATACCATATATGAAGGGTGGTAGCACTTGTGGTTACTGAGTTATGGACAAATATGTATATTTGAGATCAAAGGTCATCAAGGTCACATGACATTTTGTCAAAATATCCGAGATATCTGCGTGAACGGATTGACTCACGGATGGACAAACAGGCGGACATGACCCAATCTATAAGCTCACTGGACTTCATCCGTGGGGACTAAAAATTGTGTCACTGCATCCTTTTTGCAATATGAATACGATGAGAAACTAAATTTTTATTTTTTGTGGCCTTATACATGGGAGTCTATGGAGATCTGCCTTATACATGGGAGTCTATGGACGTGTAAACTAAAAATATGCAAATTTCACCACGATTTGCCCAAATTTGAGAAAGGTCACTCCTATGCACTTCCATACCAAGTTTCAAATCAATCGGACTTGTGGTTTCAGGGCAGGAGATTTTTTGACCAAAAATGGGAGAAAATTACAAAAAAAATTCATGAAAAATAGCAAGTCCAAGATACTGACCCAAGATGCGCACAATCATTTCATGTCAGCCCAAAGTACTTACATGCTAATTTTTCATGTAATCTGCTCAGTGGTTATTGAGTTTTTTCAATTTTGACTGTTTTTACATGTTTTCACTTAATTTGCATATTTTTGGCAATGACAACTTCATTTGAACAAAATCTCATCTACAGCCCATCATCCATGTACACACCAAATATCAAGATGAAATGTACAGCGGTTTTGGAGTTTTTGATGTTGACGGACAGACATACAGACATACAGACATACAGACGTACAAACATACAGACATACAGAATACATACATACAGACATTTTCCTAGCCTATAAGAATAGCTTCCATTGCCATATATACATATGGCTATGGGAGCTAAATATTGGACTGTATAGTTGTAACAGCCATATTTTGAAGGGAAATGCAAAATCGCAGTACCACAAACTGGCACCTTTTTTGTTAAATTCTTCTTCTTGTAAGTCATCTGCTGAACTTATTTTGTGACACAACCTGGCTTGTGAGGTATCATTAGTAGGGCAATTCATTCTTCTTTAAGATGACATATTGTAATATACAATGTCATTCATAGTTTTCCTGGAATATGGTCAAACTTTACCCCATACCCAAATAGTTCAAATCGCAAATTACGGCTCATCTTAAAGTCTACCATTTTTTTTTGCACATAATACAAAAGGCAATTATTATAAAATCTGATTATTTGTTACAAAAGTATGTCACAAGTATAAAATTAACTTTAACGGGAAGATAATACAATTTAGTAGCCACTTGGATCATTTTTGGAGGGGAACCCATACATTGCAAATGTATGTGTTTCGGCAAATTTGCCATACCTAAGTACCCTTCCAAATACGATCAAAAAGGCTACAAAATCATATTATATTCCGGTTAAATGTTCAATCATATTTGTAACATACTTTTCAACAAAACGTAGATTTCATAGATGCATACAAGTATTGCCTTTGGTATGTAAAGTTAATAAATTGTAAAAAAGGTAGAGTTTCAGATTTGCAGTAATTTGCTGTGTAAACCTTGGGGTATGGGGTAAGCTTTGGTCCTATTTCATGAAATCTGAACAAAACATTCCATATTACAATATGTCATTTTAAAGACTGGTAAATTACCTTTCTATTGATACCTAACAAGCCAGGTTATGTCGAAAATCAAGCTCAGCAGATGACTTATAAGAAGACAGATTTAACAAAAAAGCAAGCGAGTTTTCAATACTGTGATTTTGCGAGACCCTTCAAATATGACTGTTACAGCTGTAGAGTCCCAATATATTTTCTGTTAAAAGTCTATTTCATATTTTTGACATTCCCCAGTACCAAATAAAAAGATTTTATATAAAGCATTGGCTTATTTGTTATGTCTAGCTAGAAAATTGGTAGAATTTGACGATAGCTACGAAAGTAATTTTCGATATAAACTTTGTCGTATGGGGTAAGTTTTCGTCATATTCCATGAAAACTATATAAGATATGGCATATAACAATATGTCATTTTAAAAAGTAGTAAATAAGCTTTACAATGGTACCAAATAAACATGGTTATGTTATAAAATAAGCGCAGCAGATGACCTACAATGGGACAAAGTTAACAAAAACACATATGAGTCTGCACTGCTGTGATTTTGCAGTACTCCACAGAATATGCCTGTTACAGCCATAGAATCCCAATATTCTTTCTGTTAAAAGTCTATTTCATATTTCTGACATGTTCCTGTACCAAATAAAACAGATTTAATAGCAAAAACGGGCAGATTTTATATGTCTACGTTAAAAGATGGTAGAATTTGGTTTTAGCTATGACTGAAATTTTCAATGTAAACTTTGGGGTATGGGGTAAGTTTTGGTTATATATCATGAAAACTATACAAGATATTGCATGTTACAATATGTCATTCTCAAGATTAGTAAATTATCTTTCTAATGATACCTAACAAACCAGGTTATATTCAAAAACAAGCTCAGCAGATAACTTATAAGAAGACAGTTTTAACAAAAATGCATGCAAATCTGCAACACTGTTATTTTGCGGTACCCTTCAAAATATGACTGTTACAGCTGTAGATTCCCAATATTTTTTCTGTTAAAAGTCTATTTGATATTTCTGACATGTCCCTGTACCAAATAAAATAGATTTAATAGCAAAAACGGCCAGATTTTTTGTGTCAAGTTAAAAAAATTGTAGAATTTGGTTTTAGCTTTGACTGCAATTTTCAATGTAAACTTTGGGGTAAGGGGTAAGTTTTGGTTATATATCATGAAAACTATAGAAGATATTGCATGTTACAATATGTCATTCTCAAGATTAGTAAATTATCTTTCTAATGATACCTAACAAACCAGGTTATATTCAAAAACAAGCTCAGCAGATAACTTATAGGAAGACAGTTTTAACAAAAATGCATGCAAATCTGCAACACTGTTATTTTGCGGTACCCTTCAAAATATGACTGTTATAGCTGTAGATTCCCAATATTTTTTCTGTTAAAAGTCTATTTCATATTTCTGACATGTCCCTGTATCAAATAAAACAGATTTCAGACAAAACATTGCATTTTTTATTATGCCTAGCTAAAAAATTGGTAGAATTTGAGATTTACTATAATTTGCCATTGTTAAATTTTGGGGTAAGGGGTAAGTTTTGGTTATATTAGACAAAAACTGTAGAAGATATTGCGTAGTGCAATATGTCATCTTAAAGACGAATAAATTTCCTTTCTAATGATACCAAACAGTGAGGTTATGTTAAAAAATGAGCTCAGCACATGACTTACAAGAAGACAGATTTGACGAAAATGCATTTGGCTTGAAAAATCGTGATTTTGCGGTACCCTTCAAAACATGACCATAACAGCTATTCCATCCCTATATTTTTTCTGTTAAAATTCTATTTCGTATTCTAGGGATCCCAAGGGTTCTGAAAAATACAGGTTTGTTATCCTGTGGGGGGGTGCACGTAGACCCCCTTTAGCCACGGACTAAATCAGTAAGTACTGCGGTTCTCAAGATATTTGAGTGGACGGACGCCTCACAAACGGACATACATACATACATACATACAGACTGACGACGGACGCCGGACGGATACCCATCCCAATAGCTTCTATAGACTATAGTCTATAGTAGCTAAAAAATCACCTCAGCTTTGTTTTCTGGATCAAATTTTCCTACAAATTGGTATCAAATATGACAAAATTATGTTCACAGCCTTCAAAATTGTCTCACAACATATCCTGGGTTAGTATAGGTCATTTAAGGTCACAAACTGAGAAAAGTACCTAAAATATACAAATTTGGGGTTTCCCAACACTTTGAGCAGAAAATTTATCTGGTAACATCTTTCGGGACTTTATACCAAATTACAAAGCCATCAAACAAGGGATTTTATACCAAATTACAAAGCTATCAAACAAGTAATGTTGAGATAAAGTTTTCTTGACCAAAAATGACAATATTGTCTTAAAAATACAATTTTTTATATTTCAGGACAATTTCCACATATCTTACTATTGTCATCTCTGTACGTCTGTGTACGAAATATGAAAGCTGTCTGTCCAGGGGTTTTAAAAAAGAAACACTGTCTAAGATTTTTTGACCAAAAATGACAAAATTGCACAAAAATAGTAATTTTCCCAATTTTGTCATAATTTCAACAAATTAGAAGAGTAACACCCTTGCAAAGAGACAACCAAATTTGAGAGCGATTGGGCCGGCGGTTTCAGAGAAGAATTATTTTTACTGAAAATGAGGAAAATCACAAAAAATTCAGCAAAAATACAAAATTAAGGATATCTTCACAATATTCATAAACTGTATAAGGTTAACCTAAGGTACTTGCACACAAATTTTCAAAGCATCAAAAAAGCGGTTCTTGATTTATTAATTCTGAACCATTTTCACATTTTGTAAGCTCATTTGCATATTTTGGCAATGCAGACTTCATTTGAACAAAATCCCATCTATAGCCCAGGATGCATCCACACACCAAATACCAAGCTAAACGTGCAGCGGTTTGCGTGTTTTTGATGTTGACTGACATACTGTACGTACATACATACATACATACATACATACATACTACACACATACATACAGACGCCATTGACTTCAGCCTATACGATAAACTCACATTGGTAAAACCAAATGTGAGCATAAAAATTAATCAATCAAAGTTCTGTTAACACTATTTGTAGACCATAGGTCAAGACTCCTAAATGCCAAATTTCAAAGTCAAGGGCCATTTCGATTCAGGAAAAAAAATTTTTAAAGCATTATTTTTCACATTTTCAATGACCTTTGACCTGTACCATACCTCTGTAGCTAAGCTATGGCAAAAGCTTATTCTGACCAATGCAAGAGTCAGGGAGGGTTACTGTCTAATAAACATTGACAAGCAGGATAGATGTCTGATTTTTGGTACAGAGGGATAAATTTGGGAAAAAATCTTTTGCCACAACATCCAACAGACCCACAGTACCTTTCATCTCGATTTAACAATATGCCTGTCAATGCCTATAAAAAATGCTATATGCTCTAAATTTGATCAGATGAAGCACTTAATGACATTAGAGGGTTATTGATTATCATTGTGGCACCTTTTGCCAGTGTTTGCAAGTGCTTGGGCCCCAGGAAGCTGCTTGCAGCTTTTAATTAAATTTAAAGTTTATGATGTCAAATGAAGCACTCAATAAGGATATCATCTTGTTTCCTCTAAATGATGATATTGACAAAGGATCTCATTGGGTTCTTGTTGTAATTAACTTCAAGAGACATATCATGACACGGATGGACTCTGCGCACAGTGACCACAAAACATTTTTTTGTAGAGTACTCTTCTTGGTTGCTGCATGTGATGCAGGGTTGTCCTATCATCAAAATGAATGGGAACTTGTTTGTAAGTAATGACAACATTCGACTGCCAAATGGTTATAATTCTGGAATATACACCATTTTAAATGCATATAGTGTCATAACAGGAAGACTGTACGGCATTATTGACAGTATTAAAATGAGAAGATGGGTGTCGACGCTAGTAATTAGACATCAATACAATAATATTCTTAAGTTTCATGATCTACCTCCAAAGGCCCATACCACAACCAATAAATTATGCGATATGTACAAAATACAGATTGTTATGAGTTTGAGGATGTTCAAACACTTCCAACAGAAGTCGTCTCCATGAGATTGAAAGAAGGCCAATTACTACAGAGCAAGCCATTTAAAAAATTAGATTATAATCCTGAAGATTCCTTTATTTATAATTGTTGCCAGTATATCGAAAAAAAATCAGTGGGTTGTTAATGTATGGGGCATTGGGACATGATTACAGAGAGTGATATGAAGTGTGGAAAAAAGTCAAAATGATACTGGCAACAATGTTATGGAATGAAGGCTTGCAGATTTAGCTGATAAACTCAAAAAAATACACTGAGATGCAGGCAGTGCATATTAAAATTCAGTGGCAGATTGCAGACATTTTTACTTTTAAAACCATGTTTCTTAATTACCTATTACAACCCCATACATTCAGCTTTTTTCTCCCGCAAAAGCACATGCTGCTTATAAGGATTTACACAGAAAGGAGCCATGTTTTAACAAATCTATACAAAACCCATCAATTCCTGCTGCTTTTTTTACTTTTTAAATTTCTAATTGCTTATAACACTTCTTTAGTTATTATTGATTTATCCAGCTGCTGATTGACCTGATTCTTAGTTTCTTCAGATTTTAAACTATCAATACTTTGCTGTTGAAAATCATTACACCTGTCATTTTCAATTAAGTAAGAATATCTGTAAAATTTCATCCATGCTGAGGCTGAGATACAATCTCCAGTGAGTATTATTGTTTTTATCATTATCTTTTAAGGACTTGATCAATTTCCACATATCATCTGAATTATTAGCATGTATAGACTGTTCAGTATGTTTAAATTGCTTTGCGAGTATTGCAACTGCTTCTTTTTAACAATTTTTTAAAACTTCTTTTTCTTTGTGTATAGATAATTTTTAACCGACTGTCATATGGAGCTATATTTGATAGTTTAGCTGTTGCTATAAGGTCCCTTTTCACTTCATCACAGCTTTTGTCAAACCATTTAGATTTCTTTCTGTTTAAGGTAGCGGTAAAGGCTAGAGCGTCAGTTACAAACTTCAATAAAACTATAAAAACATAAAAGTAGTCAACATTCTCTGTGGAATAAAAAAAACTAGACATTTGGGGTCATACGCATTGCAGAGTTATAGCCCATTGAAACTTCTGAAAAACTGACCAAATAAGAGGAAGTTGGGGAGTCCTTAGTGTATTAACTATGTTAGAGGTCCCCTAGCTTTTAAAAAAATGTTTGAAAAGGGAAAGTCATTTTTTACTGTTTTTCAGGAAAGTTTGACAAGGCAGTGCTAGCATTCAGAATGCGTGACTGCTATTGTAAATGCATTTTTAGATTTTTTGAGTGTCAAAGAGGTGTCAAAAGTGAGATTAACCAAAAATACTGCTCTTTGACTTCAAAAGAGGGGTGCAAATATGGCTTGTTTTCAACAATTTTGACAGAATAACAGTTTTTCCTACATAATTTATACCAATTTAATCCAACCTTTGAAATGAGATACGGACATGGAATTTTTACAGCCTATTAACAAGGTTACAGATAAGATTTGTACGGCACAATTTTTCTGTATTTGAAGTACTTTTGAAAAATCACATTTTGAAATTTGAAAGAATTTTTAATAATTTTTTGATATGTAAACCCATGTAAAATCATAAAAACAAATTTTATTTACAAATCCTGCCGTACAAATCTTACAATGAATAGTGTCAACATATTATAACTAATTTGGTAATATTAATTTATTATTGAATTCTAAGATGTAAAAAAATATGAAAAATTAAATTTTAATATTGATTGGTGTCATATTTCAAAATCATGGCTACAAATATACAATTTTTTATATTCTTTGGAGAACGTATTAACTAAGGGATTTATCCTGAAAATTTGAACCAAATATCTTGATTTTAACACTTGAAACTTGACATTAACTCTGAGAAAAGAATTTGTGCAAAAATAGCCTTTACCGCTACCTTAAATTTTTCTTCTATGCTTTAGTCTAATGAAAATTCCTCTGCAGGTTTTATCTAAGATGTCATTTAAATGCTGAGTGGCCAAGTTCATGTCAGATTTGTTATAACCAATGCTAGTATTCAAAAATTCTGCGAAATCTTTTTGTAGCTCAGCGGATGCTAACCTATCAATGTAATTAAAAACAGATAACTTATCCAATTTCCTTTTTTAGGACATTTGCAATAAATTTTATGAAACTTTGTACAGATATTGATCTCACAGTGCTGTAATACAACTCATTGACACTTTGCGGTATTGTATATGAAATGTGGTGGGTGATTATCTTTCAGTGTCATGATAGAATGCAAAAGTGTTTGGAAACATCCAGTCCATTTATTACTAGTTGACTTATTAAATGGTCTTTTGTAATTAGCTAGAAGCTCGGATTGTTGTAACGTTTTCACAATCATGGAACTCATCCTTAATTACAGACCCAATTAATGAACAGGACTCTATCCTCTCCAGGGACTTGTAATCAAAGTAAAGTACCCATTAAACAAGTGGGGACTGTGTCATCAATGATGACTTGTTTATGTTGGAAGCAGAAATAGATGAATGTACAGTGGAATTTGATTGAGTGTCTGTTTTGCCTTGCAGAGCTCAACCAGTCCATATGTTGCTTATCATTAGAAAGTAAACATTTGCAACAAATTAAGTCTTTATATGGTGTCAGATTACAGCGTGCGGCAAACATTTCCCATACACTCTAGTCTGAAATCATGACAGTAGTTTTTACATCGCACCATATAGCATACCTGTTTTGTCATACGTGTGTATTCTTCAGAATAAAGTTTACTATCATTAAGTTTAACTATGAAGGCTTTTTTCACAAATATCATTTCAAGCAACCCAGTAGCTTCCAATATACATTGACTATGACCGGTATGTTTATATCTCAAATGTATGACTAACATTATGTTAGGTAACCCTTTTAAAAATTGCTGGGAGGAGCCAATATATCATTAGAGGGTAAATGTTCTCTGATGCCTTTTTCCAATGACAAACTGATGGTGTACACATTTTCAATTTCAGAGATATGGGTAGTTGTTAAATATACAGATGATGGATATATATCCAATGTTTTAAAAGCATTGTTTGGTTGAAACATGCTTATGATGGAGAATCTGCGCAAGAATCAACCATTTTGAAAAAGAAGATCTGGTCTTGGCGCCATGGAAAAGTCACATGTTAGATGCAGAAATCATTGAAATTTCAAAAAGATTTCATTCAGGTCTGTAAGGAAATTACATAAAATGTTTATTTTATTCTGAATGTACTTATTTTCTTGTTGCAAACATTCCTGACTTACTTCTTAGACAAGTTATAGGAAACTGGTGACCAGATATTTTACTGAAATGGTGTATATCCCATGAGAAAAATTGAGAACTACCTTATGTTTTACATTTCTATTGCACCACAAAGTTTATCAATTACCCAAAATAATAATGGTCCACAGGTATTCACAAGCTAAATTGACAAAAGTTAATTAACACTTTTATAACATGAGCAGTCCTCTATTCCCCATTAATTTTCTGTCTTTGTTATTTCGATAAAGATAGTTATCCAAGATACACCAAAAGCTCAACAAACTAGAAAAGAACTTACCACCTTTGCCACAGTAACTCTTTACTTTATGGAGAGAATATTTATTGCAAATTGCAGTTACATGTTACAACTCTGTAATTTGTAGTTCTTGAAATATTTTCCTTTTCTCAGTCAATATGTAAGTGCCGTGATCTTGTTGAATGCATATTTCAATGCATTTTGTTTTATGGTTACAAACATGCCCCTAAACATAATTTTAAATATATAATATGCTCTATGTCTTATTTTCAGCTGATAAAGAGAAGGTCCTTAGAGCACAGTTGATAGCAAAAAAAGTAATTGTTAATTTATGTTGAGTGTATGCAAGAAGTTCCTCAAACTAAATGTGCAGTAAGGAAGGTAGGTTTTTTTTATAGATCTTAATGGAAAACAACACAGGCATGTACATGATATGTCAGTTCTTAGAAAAGAAAAGATTGAAAATAGTAGCATCCAGACAAATCTTGAATATATTTTAAGTCATTCTATACAAATGTCATTAAACCAAACACAGACAGATGTGATGATGACTATACTATCAGCTTCCAACAGAATAATTACAGAATGTGATGATGTTGATGTTTTAAAAATATTTATCTTCAGGTAGATCTCAAGTTGTTCACAGACATACAACCAACTGAAAAAAGAAGCATGTCTACTGTCTCCGATGATGACTCAACAGAATAAACCTCAAAAACACATGTGCATGTCAGTCTTGTCAGAGAAAAAAAAGTCATCAAAGAAAACAGAGAGATTAAATTAATGACTAAATGTATGAATCGTTACAGATCATAGGTTGAACGTTATTCATCGGGGGACTGGCAAGTATTAGTAATGGTGACTGAATGTGAGAACATAGTTCTGTGTAAATACGCCATCGTTTTCCAATGGTAGACCATGGAGGTAGACGACAGATGGCATTTCTTTGTGTGCATTTTTGACTCGGACAGATGTGTAAGCATTAATGAAAAAAAAAATTTGCTTCCATTCCCCTTTCTGCAACTCAGTTCACGTATTCTGCAAAACAAGTATGTGACTAAATCGAAGTTAGACGGGGCTAAAATTTACAGGGGAGTTATATTGAAATCTTCGAGAATTTTCACGACAAAACCGCATTTCTGATTAATACCCACCAGCTGCCATTTGAGAAAGACACCCTCCTTCTAAAGTGTAGTTAAACTTGACCAGAACAACAATGGCTGCTGACAAGCTGAATAACTTGAAGCAGGATGAGAAGAAGTTGAGGCACGCTCTCCATGAGAAAAGCCAGATTTCCAATGAGTGTGTGCTCTGGTCTGGGGGCACATGTCGGAATGGTTATGATGCTATAACCATCAGAGGTGAGAACACTTTTATAGTCAAAGCCGTATCACAGAGCGATATCATTCTGCATTATGCTAATTAACCCAAGTATAAAAGCAGAAGCAACATGTGGTCGTCCCCTCCCTTGCAATAGACCAGGACAGTCAGCACCATGGCTTCACAACCAAGCATTGCTGCCCAAGCTTTCGTGGACTCGCACAAGGACTCCGCGGAACCATCCGGACGTCAGACCGGCCGGCACTCCACCATAAGGCGGGCCAACCGCCATGGTATCGTCCCAGCTACAAACCAAACAGCAGCAATAGGAGAGGCAAAGCGCCGGTGGCTGTTCAGACCACGTGAGCATTTTCCCCTTGTATGCAGCTATTCTTGTCCACGTTAATGTTTGCCGTTACAGTCTTGTATTCTCCCTTCAACAAGAATGCTACCAGTAGGATGATGCAACCTCAACCTGTTCACCCCAATACCCTGTAAGCCGGTCTGCAATCACCATTAATAACAATGGGTTTGGGCAAAACCATGGTCATGAAAGGGTTAAAGCATATGTGGGAACTGATGTCTCTTCAATGCTTACCTGATGAAGTCATCCCAACATTGTTCCAGAAACTGAAATCTGGAGCAAACACAGACAAAGTTAAAAAGGTGAGTCATTAGGCAAAAAACATAAAATGTCTCTTTACAGTAATCCAATTGATTGATCCTCAGAAAGTCTGTCAACCCCTAGACATTTTCAAAAATTTCGAGTAAAATGCTTTTGCAGGTATTTGCCAAGAGGCATGTAGGGGAGGCCTTGTTACAACCGATAACGTAGTAACTAACCGATAACGTATCAAACCCGATAACGTAGTAAAAATTAACCGATAACGTAGTAAATCAACCGATAACGTAGTAACGAACCAATAACGTAGTAAATTTTTCTAACCGATAACGTAGTAAAAATTTACCGATAACGTAGTAATTTTTCCTAACCGATAACGTATCAACAAATTTACCGATAACGTATCAAATCAACTGATAATGTATTGGGTCAAGTGATTCATGGGAATAGATTCATAGGGACAGATCTATCCTCGATCGATCGATCAATCCATTGATCAATCGATAGATCGACTGATTGATCGATCGATGCACTGATCTATAAATCGATCGATATTTCTATCAATTGAATGATTGGATGAATTTGTCGATTGCTCGACTAAGAGAATGATTGATAGATCTATATATATATATATATATATATATATATATATATATATATATATATATATATATATATATATATATATCGAAGTATACAGATGTCCTCGTGGGAAATTACAGTGCTCAATGCAAAAGCAAAGCGTTATAAATAAACAGATTACTTCTGAAGTAATCTGTTTATATATATATATATATATATATATATATATATATATATATATTTCGATGTATAGATAAATCGATCGACGGATAGATAAATAGAGGGATAGTGTATCAAATCAACCCATAATGTAGCTAAGTGAACAATAACGTATCAAATCAACCGATCGATGAAGTATTAAATCAACCAATTATGTATCAAACCAACCAATAACCTAGTCAAGTCAAAGAGTAAAGATTCCAATCAACTGATAATGCATCAAGTCAACAAATAAATTATCAATCGACCAATAAAGTATTAATAAACGGAAAAAAGCGAAATTAACTTAACATAAATGAGTGTTGTATCTTTCGTTTTCTTTTTAATAGAAAATCAATCAGTTACACCTTCAGAGTTACACATACTTTGGGTATACTGTTTCCGTGATATTACTCAGACATCACGAATCGAATTTCATCAATTTTGGAAATGCGAACTAATTAATGAATATTCCTGGAGGATAAATTAAAGATACAACACACATGTGAGTGTATTTATCGACACACTTTCAAGTCGGGAGGACCTGAAAAAAAGTTTACGACATGACCGATTATAAAATTCCGTTACTTAAAACGTCACTAATATCAAAATTGCAATATGTCTTTACAATGTAACTCTCTTTCTGGGGACTGAATTGCAGGTAAAGCTGGACTCATTGTTCAATTGTATGCCTTATAGTCAAAATTCATTAATTTTGCAAGTTACTGCTGTAAGCAAGCCAACAGATTTTGTAGACAACATATTTCTTTTTCTTTTCTTTTTATTCTTTCTGTCGTGATTCACGTCAAGTTACATCTTAATTGAAGTAGGATTACGGAGGCATCGCAAAATTATTGAGTAGTCGTATATAGTATAGTGCTGATAGAAAAGAAAACGCTTAGGCCAAGAAAATAAAAGTTTGTTTCTCATCCTCGCGCGCGTCAATTCAGACCCATCGCGTCAACCTTTTTTCTGCTCATGAGGAAAAAAAATGAAAACAAACAAAAACAAACGAAAATACGCGACGATAGTGCATAACACAGTGCTGTGTAAAACAGAATTGTAAACAAAATAACTGACACTAAAACAATCCATTCAGAACTGTACACACATGTCAGTGTTATATTAATCTGTCAAAACTGTACATTGCTGCACTCAGTCAAACCACAGAACTATTGCTCTACAAAAATACTAAAGCAACACTGCAGTGTATTTATCTCTGCGCATGCCTATGTCGTTTTCATGTTTTTGCTCGTTCTTTTTGGTTGAAAAATAAAAAAAATTATTGAGAAGGAAAAACCTCACGTCATCGCATCATTTTTTAGCTCACGTGTGTAAACACGTGGGCTATTGTCATAGCGATGTCTGTCTGTCTGTCCTGTGTGTGTGTGTGTGTGTGTGTGTGTGTGTTAGTGTGTGTGTGTGTGTCTGTCTGTCTGTCTGTCTGTTTACACGATAACTCAAAAACGCCTTAACGGATTTAAGTCAGATTTAGTACGAAGGTACCATGTGCTACTTGCAAGAACTGATTAGATTTTGGTTAGTGTGGCTTGCATATTAATGAAGTTATGCAATATCGTTTTTTCCATACAATGGTTTCCCTATGGAGACGGTAATGACAGTGTAGACATATATCAAGAAATACTGCACAAAATTTCATGAAACTTTTCACAGATGACAATCTAAGAACATTATGATGATACTGTGAGTGTCATGTCAATTATCTGCTCATTTGCATATATAATGAACTTTTGTTATTAGTGAGATAACTCTGAAATTCCTGCACCAAACGTGATGATACTTGCAACAAATATTGATCTATATATATCTAAATATACTTAGAAGCATTAGGCAGTGTCAAGTTAATAAATAGCTCATTTGCATATTTTATGAAGGTTTGTAATTAGTCATATAACTCCGATATAATTTCACCAAATGTGATGCAATCAGCTGCAGATACTGATCCGACTGATATCTAACTGTAGTGTAAAGCATTAAGTAGTGTGAAATTAATTAAGGCTTCATTTGCATATTAAATGAACTTTGTAATTAGGTATATAACTCTAAAATTACGGCACCCAAGTCAGTGAAATTGGGTACAGATATTGTTTTGATAAATATCTAATTGTACTGAGAAGCATTTGGCAGTGTCAAGTTAACAAATAGGTCATTTGCATATTTTATGAAGTTTAGTAATTAGTGATATAACTGCAAAATAACTGCACCAAATGTGATGAAATCTGCTGCAGATACTGATCCGACAGATATCTAATTGTGGTGTAGAGCATTTAGTTATGTGAAGTTAATTAAGGGTTCATTTGCATATTTAATGAACTTTGTAATTAGTGATATTACTCCAAAATTACAGCGTTAAATTTGATGAAACTTGCTACAGATGTGGATCTGATAAATATCTAATTGTACTGAGAAGCATTGACCACTGTCAAGTTAATAATTAGCTCATTTGCATATTCCATGAAGTCTTATAATTAGTCATATAACTCCGAAATAACTGCATCAAATGTGATGAAAACTGCTGCACATACTGATACGACAGATATCTTACTGTGTTGTAAAGCATTTAGTAGTGTAAAGTTAATTAAGGGTTCATTTGCACATTTAATGAACTTTGTAATTAGGTATATAACTCTGAAATTTCGGCACTAAAATTTGGTGAAACGTACTACAGATATTGATTTGATAAATATTTAATTGTTGTATGAATCATTGAACAGCGTCAAGCACTTTTGTGGACGGACCGTGTGTCAAGTTAATGTAGGGTTTATTTGCATATTTAATGAACTTTGTAATAAGTGACATTACTCTAAAATTACAGCATTAAATTAAATAAAACGTGCTACAAATGTTGATCTGATGGATATCTAATTGTCCCATAAAGCATTGAGCAGTGTCAAGTTAATTGACAGCTCATTTGCATATTAAATAAAGTTTTGTAATTAGTGATTAAACTCTGAGAGTACTGTGCGCAGTTTAAAAAAAGCCTGCTACATATAGTGATAACATATATCTCATTGTTCTGTGAAGCGTACTACTATTAATTAACCTGTTGTAAAACACGTGAGCATATTCAGTTCATATCTGGTTTTTGTAATATGTCTAGGATGAGAAACAAACTTTTTATTTTTCTTGGCCTTACCAGAGTTCACTCATACATTTATATTAGGTTCCTGCATATCAATCACTGATATGCTTACCCTTTTCAAATTCAGCCGATGGAGATTTTCAATAACATGAAAAAATCGTCAATTGTACGAATAAATCGTTAATATTCTTTGGTTAATCACTAATCACGCAGTTATTTCTGTTGGTGACGTATCAAATATGTGTGCGAAATTTGCGATGTTGGCTGTCGGTGACTGCGGTATTGCAATTGGTTAGATAGAGCCAAAAAAAGTCCCAAAGGAAAAAAGGTCTTCTAGTCCGTTTTGCAGCTGGTCCGATTACTTTGTTAAAGAGATATTTTGTGATAATCACATTTTCATGCGAAGCAAAGTATTTCCATGACTTGCCTGTATAACTTTTGTTGCGGCACGAACGACTTACTTGATCTAAATGTTGCTACACTACTGGAATGGGATTGGAAAGTTGTTTCTCATCTTGCTTTTACAACGGTACTTTCTTTCTGAATTGTCACTACGGCCCAAAGGCGCCCCATTTTGTACGGTATAAGCGTCCCGAATTTTCGCCACACATACGTGGAGTGCGCGTTCACAGAGTAATTTCACCTCCGCGTCATTCGCGTCATGTTGAAAATTTCGCCGTATTTCCTTGCTGCACAGCTAAATATTAATGAAAGAGTAACAGGTCCTATTTCCCGTATATGCTGCCCTTACAATTATAATATTTTGGGAAGAATTTCACATGGGAATTCCAAAAATACGTAAGCGATAACAGCCATATGCAAAATTACGTAAAAATACAGTCAACAGCAAAACGATCTTCAACTCGTCATTTCATAAAAGTAAGAGGGAAACTCAAAAAAATAAAACCATAGAGTTTTAGTTACCCTTCATGATATCTGTCATACCAAATATTATAAAAAATAACAGCGAAATGAAAAAGTTAAACCAACGGTTTTTTTCAGATGTATTTTTCATTTTACGATGTGTCTAATCAGCTCGATTTCCCATAGAAAACAATGGCGTTTAATGTACTCAACAGACCGTACAACTCTCGCTCGTTCAAATTTCTCAATTCTGAACCAATGATAGTGAAAAATGGCACAGTGTTTCTTTGATTTATATACAAAATTCCTGTCGTTTTAGTTTTTTGAATTTCTCGACGAAACATGTTTTAGTTGCATTTTATTTTTCGATCGCTGAATTTTTGCTCTTTGCCCTCAATAAAATGGCGATCTTACGGCGTTTGCATATGCAGAATCAGGGTCTTATATTGACGCATTTTAATCGGTTAGCGTCTCTTAAATTGTACAGACCAAATACCTGTCAGGTTGTTGTAATTTACACCAAATTTTGGCGAATATCAACTATGAAAATTCCAGTAAACTGCAAAAAATACACAGAACAGAGGCGAACGGCCCAGTGAACGTTATCGATCGATATTCTTTTGTCTAAAATTGTTACATTGTTGTCTCACTCACTCGCGTGTAGTTCACCGTTCCCAATGGCGCCAAACTACGCCGAGGTGCGCCAAAATGTGCTGAAACGTACGTAAAACTATCACCAAAACTGAAACAAGTGTCGTCGATATACTTTCAGTACAGGAAACAAACGGATACCTTTATGTTAAAGTGTATAAGTCAATATACGGGTAATTGTGGAAATGTTTATGACGTGACCTCAACACACGAGCGCCCGGCACGAGCGGCACCAAAACAGATTTTCGATCGATAATCTATTGAAAGTAAATTGATACAATGTTCGCCGTTGTCAATAGCGACCGGCTGAAAGCGCTGTTCCATAGAAATAATGCTTCGCGGAATACCGTACACTGAGGCATACTTTTGGGCCGTAGTGTGTAGCCGATACATAAACACATAATAATTTTCTTTCTCGGCAGTACTTATACTATCTCTTTGAATTTTACCCGACTAGAACTAAACTGTATAGCTACTGTAGCAAGACTAGAAACAACTTCCCAAACCAATTCCAGTAGTTTGACAACATTGACTTCAACTTAGTCGTTCGTACTATCACGAAAACAGTCGAAAGACGGTTAATTTGCTGCAGAAATTTGTAACAATTTACGCTAAACGGAAAAAATAAATAGAAGAAAAGAAAATTAAGTACGAGACAATGTGATATCAAATCGATCTATCGGTCGACATATCTATTGACCAATTTATCGAATCGATTGATCGATCTATCGATTGATTGATCTATCTTTCTATCGAAATGATAGATCCTTCGTTCTATCGATCGATAAACCCATCAATTTATCTATCGATCAATTGATCGATCGATCGACAGACCATCTATCAACCATCGATAGATAGATCTATCGATCTATCGATTGAGTGATCGATTTATCTATCGATACATCGATCGACCTATCTATCTATCTATCTATCTATCTATCTATCATCTATCTGTACTAGTTTATTTCGGACTATATTCGTCCATATAAATTACACAAAGGAAATACAAATACTGTGATACAAAAATACAACTGGTGTTGGATATACTATCCATATATAAATTCATTCACTAACCATGAAAGATCGACTTTCTCCACAGGTTACGCAAGTCAGAACTGTAAAACAGTACATCATTAACCCACTTACAATTGTATTTTCACTGTAAGATATTCTTTTCATCAGACTATACATTTGCTTTCGTAAAAGAGCATCAAAACTATCAATCCTATTAGAAACAAATATAGAGCTTGCACTACTGCGTCTCTCATAGCCCAGAAAAATGCGAACTGCATTATTGTAACCAACTTTCACTTTTTTAAAGACACCAGCAGTTTAATTAACCCACAGATTACCACCATATAATTGATAACAATATGCTTCGAAAAGATTACACTTTACAGTCAGCGAATATAAAGAAAATTTCCTGAAGAGCATATGTGAAGATACATATAATGCTCTCTTTTGACGCTCAATATCATCATTATGCATTTTCTTTGCTGCAAATATAATTTTCATACGATTAAGATAAACAGATGGAGTGTACACAATCTGAGTGCGTTTGGAATGACACACATGCATTGTGTTTTCTTCGTATTAAATGTAATGTCATGCAGGTCGAAATAGTGGCTACATATGTCAACCAGTTTTTGAGTTCCCTTGACAAAAGGGCTGATCAAACAGATATCATCAGCGCACATTAAGTAATTTATGAAAACACCACCTATGTTACATCTCACTTTTGAATTTACTAGTCTTGTACTCAGATGATCAGCATAGACATTGAAAAGCTTCGGAGGTAAAACTCCACCCGTGCTTAACACCATTGACTACTGTAAAACTGTCAGATAGACAATTGGCCCAATGAATAAAAATATTCGAAGTTCTGTACCAGATAAGGAGAAACCTTAAGAAAAGAATTGGTACATTTTTAGAGATCAGCTTTTTAAACAGTGTCCAATGATTAACTCGATCGAATGCTTTAGAAGCATCCATAAACGTAATAATAACATTGCTACCTCGTTTCCTATAATAACTAATGATTTATTTCAAAATAAATACACAAATGTCAGTAGAATGAGAGGGCTTAAAACCAAATTGGTAGTGTGATGAATCAAGATAGCAATCAATCTTGCCCAAGTACTATCTACCGATCTAATATCTATCTATCTATATATCGATCAATCTATCGCTCCCCATTAATCGCTTAATCAGATATTACCAGTTAATTTATACGTTATTGGTTGTTTTGATGCTGTATCGGTTAACTTTTCAACGTTATCAGTTGATTTAATCCGTTATTGGTTCATTGATACGTTATCGGTAAATTTGTTGATACGTTATCGGTTAGGAAAAATTACTACGTTATCGGTAAATTTTTACTACGTTATCGGTTAGAAAAATTTACTACGTTATCGGTTCGTTACTACGTTATCGGTTGATTTACTACGTTATCGGTTAATTTTTACTACGTTATCGGGTTTGATACGTTATCGGTTAGTTACTACGTTATCAGTTGTAACAGGCCTTACCAATGCAAATCAAAACTAAAAACAAGCGACCTAGCACACTAAAATTATTTTGGCTTTGATGATTTCCTAATTAATTCAATTATTTAAAATCATATTAATTATTTTTTTCTGGGTGAATTGATAGGGTTTATACAGTACAAGAATTACATACAATGTAAGTCAAGTTTTGATCAAAAATGACAAAAAAAATTCCTTAAAAATACACATTTGCATATTTCATCACAATTTTAACAAATCTAAGTTGGGTTGTCCCTAGGGACCTGTATACCAAATAACAAAGCTGTCTGACCAGCGGTTATGAAGAAGAAGATTTTTTACCAAAAACGCCTTTTTTGGCATTAATTTGCCTATTTTCAACAATTTCAAAAAATTAAAAAAAATAGTTTCTCAAAATCATATTTTACATCTACACAACAAATATCAAATCAGTAAGTACTGCGGTTCTCAAGATATTTGAGTGGACGGACGCCTCACAAACGGACATACATACATACATACATACATACATACATACATACAGACTGACGCCGGACGGATACCCATCCCAATAGCTTCTATAGACTATAGTCTATAGTAGCTAAAAACAGATAACTTATCCAATTACCTTTTTAGGACATTTGCAATAAATTTTATGAAACTTGGTACAGATATTGATCTCACAGTGCTGTAATACAATTCATTGACACTTTGCGGTATTGTGTAAGAGATGTGGTGGTACATGTGATTATCTTTCAGTGTCATGATAGAATGCAAAAGTGTTTGGAAACATCCAGTCTATTTATTACTAGTTGACTTATTAAATGGCCTTTGTTATTAGCTGGAAGCCCACATTGTTGTAACGTTTCACAACCATGGAACTCATCCTTAATCACAGACGCAATTAATGAACAGGACTCTTTCCTCTCCAGGGACTTGTAATCAAAGTAAAGTACCCATTAAACAAGTGGGGACTGTGTCATCAATGACGACTTGTTTATGTTGGAAGCTGAAATAGATTGAATATACTGTGGAATTTGATTGAGTGTCCGTTTTGCCTTCCAGAGCTCCACAAGTCTATATGTTGCTTATCATTAGAAAAGTAAACATTTGCTACAAATTAAGTCTTATTTGGTGTTAGATTACAGCATGCGGCAAACGTTTCCCATACACTGTCTTGTCTGAAATCATCATAGTTTTTTATCGCACCATGTAGCATACCTATTTTGTCATACGTGTGTATTCTCAGAATAAAGTTTACTATCATTAATTTTAACTATGACTTTTTTCACAGATATATCATTTCAAGCAACCCAGTAGCTTCCAATATACATTGACAATGACCGGTATATTTATATCTCAAATGTGTGACTAACATTATGTTCAGTTTGCCTTTTAAAAATTGCTGGGAGGAGCCAATATGTCATTAGAGGGTGCATGTTCTCTGATGCCTCTTTGCAATGACAAACTGATGGTGTACATATTTTGAATTTCAGAAACATAGGGCCAAAGTCCCTGAAGCTACTATAGACATGGATACAAAATTAAGTATTTCCTGACTGTATGAAATTATCTCACTAAAGTCATCCTAGGGACATGTAAACCAAATATTAAATGTGTCTGACCAGCAGTTTTGAAAAAACAAGCGACTCAACAGTTGACAGAGCTCTGCTGTGTTATGTAGAGAATAACCTTTTGTGACACATGTATTGATGAAGGTGGATATCTTTGATAGCTAATTTAAGGATAGCCTGACCAAAAATGGAAAAAAATTCCGTAAAAATACAGATTTGCATATTTCATCAGACTATATTAGTCTATAATAGCAAATAAACGAGAGTTAATTACATTCTAATTAAAGTAAACAAGACTTGCTTAAATCAAGATTTACGTCATAATAAAACAGCATATCTGTCAGGTTACAAAGAATCTTGAGCTGGTTATCTTTTATTTTCATCCTATTAACCAAGCACATTTTAACTTTCAAATTAACATTGTAAGTGAGTTCTGTTGAATAAGTTGAGACTGTACATACTCAGAGAAAGTACACTGAAGAGACAAATGTTTGTAACTTAAAGAAGTTCAAGGTCATCAAAAGCATTATAAGGAATCATATTACACTTTCATTGCACTGTTTACACAGATTGCATAATTGCTATAAATAGCACAAGGAATCTTACAGCCCAGCTTTACCATAAAAACCCTATCACTTTGACCACTCTTTTAATTGACCACTCTATTTTTTTCCTCAAAAAGTAATCTTATTTTATCCTTACCAAGTCAACCATAAATGGAAATTAGAACTTTCTCTATCTCTATTTATTTGACCACCCTATCATGACAAACTATTATGAGCAATTTCTTTAGATAACATAAATGGTGGTTCAGAATATATCAAAGTTGGGATTCAGGAAAGTTGCCTTTACATGTTTAATCCTCCAAGATGGTAAACATTTCACTATGAACTGTCAAAAAAAGTTGAACTTTCTGATAATTCCACACTAAAATTATTTTGGCTTTGATGATTTCCTAATTAATTCAATTATTTAAAATCATATTAATTATTTTTTTCTGGGTGAATTGATAGGGTTTATACAGTACAAGAATTACAATGTAATTACAATGTAAGTCGAATTTTGACCAAAAATGACAAAAAAATTCCTTAAAATACACATTTGCATATTTCATTACAATTTGAACAAATCTAAGTTGGGTTATTCCTAGGGACCTGTATACCAAATAACAAAGCTGTCTGACCAGCGGTTATGAAGAAGAAGATTTTTTACCAAAAACACCTTTTTTGGCATTAATTTGCCTATTTTCAACAATATCAAAAAATTAAAAAAAATAGTTTCTCAAAATCATGTTTTTCATCTACACAACAAATATCAAATCAGTAAGTACTGCGGTTCTCAAGATATTTGAGTGGACGGACGCCTCACAAACGGACATACATACATACATACATACATACATACAGACTGACGACGGACGCCGGACGGATACCCATCCCAATAGCTTCTATAGACTATAGTCTATAGTAGCTAAAAATGGGTAGTTGTGAAATATACCGATGATGGATATATATCCAATGTTTTAAAAGCAAGTTTGGTTGAAACATATGATGGAGAATCTGGGCAAGAATAAACCATTTTGAAAAAAGAAGATCTGGTCTTGGCGCCATGGAAAAGTCACATGCTAGATGCAGAAATCATTGAAATTTCAAGTAGATTTCATTCAGGTCTGTAAGGAAATTATATAAAATGTTTGTTTCATTCTGAATGTACTTTATATTTTCTTGTTGCAAACATTCCTGACTTACTTGTTAGACAAGTTATTGGAACTGGTGACCAGATATTTTACTGAAATGGTGTATATCCCATGAGAAAAATTTAGAACTACCTTATGTTTTACATTTCTATTGCACGTACCACAAAGTTTATCAATTACCCAAAATAATAATGGTCCACAGGTATTCACAAGCTAAATTGACAAAAGTTAATTAACACTTTTATAACATGAGCAGTCCTCTATTCCCCATTAATTTTTGATAAAGATAGTTATCCAAGATACACCAAAAGCTCAACAAACTAGAAAAGAACTTACCACCTTTGCCACAGTAACTCTTACTTTATGGAGAGAATATTTATTGCAAATTGCAGTTACATGTTAAACTCTGTAATTTGTAGTTCTTGAAATATTTTCCTTTTCTCAGTCAATATGTAAGTGCCGTGATCTTGTTGAATGCATATTTCAATGCATTTTGTTTTATGGTTACAAACATGCCCCTAAACATAATTTTAAATATATAATATGCTCTATGTCTTATTTTCAGCTGATAAAGAGGTCCTTAGAGCACAGTTGACAGCAAAAAAAGTATTGTTAATTTATGTTGAGTGTATGCAAGAAGTTCCTCAAACTAAATGTGCAGTAAGGAAGGTAGGTTTTTGTATAGATCTTAATGGAAAATAACACAGGCATGTACATGATATGTCAGTTCTTAGAAAAGAAAAGATTGAAAATAGTAGCATCCAGAAAAATCTTGAATATAATTTTAAGTCATTCTATACAAATGTCATTAAACCAAACACAGACAGATGTGATGATGACTATACTATCAGCTTCCAACAGAATAATTACAGAATGTGATGATGTTGATGTTTTAAAAATATTTATCTTCAGGTAGATCTCAAGTTGTTCACAGACATACAACCAACTGAAAAAAGAAGCATGTCTACTGTCTCCGATGATGATGATGACTCAACAGAATAAACCTCAAAAACACGTGTGCATGTCAGTTCTTGTCAGAGAAAAAAAATGTCATCAAAGAAAACAGAGAGATTAAATTAATGACAAAATGTATGAATCGTTACAGATCATAGGTTGAACGTTATTCATCGGGGACTGGCAAGTATTAGTAATGGTCACTAAATGTCGATTTTTCAAGGTGAGAACATAGTTCTGTGTAAATACGCCATCGTTTTCCAATGGTAGACCATGAAGGTAGACGATAGATGGCATTTCTTTGAGTGCATTTTTTACTCGGACAGATGTGTAAGCATTAATGAAAACAAATTTGCTTCCATTTCCCTTTCAGCAACTCAGTTCACGTATTCTGCAAAACAAATATGTGACTAAATCGTAGTAAGACGGGGCTAAAATTTACAGGGGAGTTATATTGAAATCTTCGAGGAGAATTTCGGTGACAAAACCACATTTCTGATTAATACCCACCAGCTGCCATTTGAGAAAGACACCCTCCTTCTAAAGTGTAGTTATAAACTTGACCAGAACGACCGTGGCTGCTGACAAGCTGAGTAACTTGAAGCAGGATGAGAAGGAGAAGTTATAGGCACGCTCTCCATGAGAAAAGCCGGGTTTCCAATGAGTGTGTGCTCTGGTCTGGGGGCACATGTCGTAATGGTTATGGTGCTATAACCATCAGAGGTGAGAACACTTTTATTGTCAAAACCGTATCACAGAGCGATATCATTCCGCATTATGCTAATTAACCCAAGTATAAAAGCAGAAGCAACATGAGAAAAGCTGGGTTTCCAATGAGTGTGTGCTCTGGCCTTGGGGCACATGTCGGAATGGTTATGATGCTATAACCATCAGAGGTGAGAACACTTTTATAGTCAAAGCCGTATCACCGAGCGATATCATTCTGCATTATGCTAATTAACCAAGTATAAAAGCAGAAGCAACATGTGGTCGTCCCCTCCCTTGCAATAGACCTGGACAGTCAGCATCATGGCTTCACAACCAAGCACCGCTGCCAGAGCCTTCGTGGACTCGCACCAGGACTCCGCGGAACCATCCGGACGTCAGACCGGCTGGCACTTCCACCATAACGCAGTCAGCTGCCATGGTAGCGTCCTCCGCTACAAACCAAAGAGCAGCAAGTGGAGAGGCAACTAGCGCCAGTGGCTGTTCAAATCAGGTGAGTATTTTCCCCTTGCATGCGGCTATTCTCATCCACGTGCCACGTTAATGTTTGGCGTTACAGTCTTGTATTCTCCCTTCAACAAGAATGCTACCAGTAGGATGATGCAACCTCAACCTGTTCACCCCAATACCCTGTAAGCCGGTCTGCAATCACCATTAATAACAATGGGTTTGGGCAAAACCATGGTCATGAAAGGGTTAAAGCATATGTGGGAACTGATGTCTCTTCAATGCTTACCTGATGAAGTCATCCCAACATTGTTCCAGAAACTGAAATCTGGAGCAAACAAAGACAAAGTTTAAAAGGTGAGTCATTAGGCAAAAAACATAAAATGTCTCTTTACAGTAATCCAATTGATTGATCCTCAGAAAGTCTGTCAACCCCTAGACATTTTCAAAAATTTCGAGTAAAATGCTTTTGCAGGTATTTGCCAAGAGGCATGTAGGGGGAGGCCTTACCAATGCAAATCAAAACTAAAAACAAGCGACCTAGCACATCGGATCATCCCTAAGAACATGTCAACCAAAGCTATCTAATGAGTAGTTTTTTGATTATAAAATTTTCTGACCAAAATGGCAACACTTGCCCAAAAAGGAAATACCGCAGTTTTGTGAAACACATTTTTTGACCAAAATGGCAAAAAATGCACCAAAAAAAAAAAATTGCAGATTTCATCATAAAATCAATATATCATAGTAAGTTCATCTGTAGAAACCTGTGTAGCAAATATCAAAGCTGTCAGACGAGCGGTTTCGTTGAAATAAAGTTTTGACCAAAAATGACCAAAAAATTCCTTAAAAATACAGATTTGCATATTTCATCACAGTTTGACCAAATCTAAGTTGGGTTATCCCTAGAGACCTGTATACCAAATAACAAAGCTGTCTGACCAGCGATTATGAAGAAGATGATTTTTACCAAAAACGCCTTTTTTTGGCACTAATTTGCATATTTTCGACAATATCAAAACATAGGGCCAAAGTCCCTGAAGCTACTATAGACATGGATACAAAATTAAGTATTTCCTGTCTGTATGAAATTATCTCACTAAGGTCATCCTCGGGACTTGTAAACCAAATTTTCAAGCTGTCTGACCAGCGGTTTTGAAAAAACAAGCAACTCAACAGTTGACAGAGCTCTGCTGTGTTTTGTAGAGAATAACCTTTTGTGACACATGTATTGATGAAGAAGGTGGATATCTTTGATTAACATTGCAAGTGAGTTCTGTTGAATAAGTTGAGACTGTACATACTCGGAGAAAGCACACTGAAGAGACAAATGTTTGAAACTTAAGAAGTTCAAGGTCATCAAAAGCATATAAGGAATCATGTAACTTTCATTGCACTGTTTACACAGATTGCATAATTGCTATAAATAGCACAAGGAATCTTACAGCCCAGCTTTACATAAAAACCCTATCACTTTGACCACTCTTTTACTTGACCACTCTATTTTTTTCCTCAAAAAGTAATTTTATTTTATCCTTACCAAGTCAACCATAAATGGAAATTAGAACTTTCTCTATCTTTATCTCTATTGATTATTTTGAGCAATTTCTTTTAGATAACATACAGGGCACAATAAATGACAGTTCAGAATATGTCAAAGTTGGGATTCAGGAAAGTTGCCTTTACATGTTTTAATCCTTCAAGATGGTAAGCATTTCACAATGAACTGTCAAAAAAAGTTGAACTTTCTGATAATTCTACACTAAAATTATTTGGCTTTGATGATTTCCTAATAAATTCAATTATTTAAAATCATATTAATTATTTTTTTCTGGGTGAATTGATAGGGTTTATACAGTACTAGAATTACATACAATGTAAGTCAAATTTTGACCAAAAATGACAAAAAAATTCCTTAAAAATACACATTTGCATATTTCATCACAATTTTAACAAATCTAAGTTGGGTTGTCCCTAGGGACCTGTATACCAAATAACAAAGCTGTCTGACCAGCGGTTATGAAGAAGAAGATTTTTTACCAAAAACACCTTTTTTGGCATTAATTTGCCTATTTTCAACAATTTCAAAAAATTAAAAAAATAGTTTCTCAAAATCATATTTTACATCTACACAACAAATATCAAATCAGTAAGTACTGCGGTTCTCAAGATATTTGAGTGGACGGACGCCTCACAAACGGACATACATACATACATACAGACTGACGCCGGACGCCGGACGGATACCCATCCCAATATATAGCTTCTATAGACTATAGTCTATAGTAGCTAAAAATTAAAAAAAACAGTTTCTCAAAATCATATTTTTCATCTACACAACAAATATCAAATCAGTAAGTACTGCAGTTGTCAAGATATTTGAGTGGACAGACGCCTCACAAATGGACATACATACATACATACATACATACATACATACATACATACATACATACATACATACATACATACATACATACATACATACATACATACAGACTGACGCCGGACGGATCCCCATCCTAATAGCTTCTATATAGACTTTGATATTTGGTATACAGGTTCCTAGGCTGTATCAGGGTATTTCAATACACCACACTGTTGTTGAGTGCAACAGAATGCAAACTGTTATGTTTGTACATTAAAAGGAAAAATATCATAGGACATCTGTCCAATACTCATCTCGACTGGTTAGCATTTTTGAAAGATGAGCTTTGGAAAACATGAAAAGTATTTAAACAGATGCACTACCTTGTCATTTTGTTTCGCAATAGAGCTATGATTTGTAATAGCTGTGTTTACCAGATACAGGATGCCTTAAAATTAGAGTCATGAGATTGCTGCTCTTAGGCGTTATAGTAACAATATTTTGTATCAGTGACAATGTGGATAATAATACTTACTGTCAAATAAAATAAATACATTTTATTAATGGCTAGCTCAAAATAATACTTTGTACATTTCACATTTGTTTATTTACAAGCACTCAAAAGAACAAGGCGGCACCCATGAATTTAGAAGAGTACACTTCTGGTTGCCTGCATACATGTAGTATATTATAAATCAGCACATGCGTAGTCAGTAAGCCACTGGTGCGACTTAACACATTGCTATCCTACCTACACAGAAAACAAAGCAAGTCGAACATCATGTAAGCTATTGCTGGTAGCGGGCAAAACTTTATAGGTGCTTAAGATCCATTCAGATTCAAAATAATATGTACATGCTCAAAAAAGTTGATATACTTTTATATTTAGTTGTATCGTACATAATTATGTTTACAGTTCATGTGTGCGATACAGTTTTGTTTGTTTCTCTTCAAGGATATCGTCAATAGGTGGTAACATACAGTAACAGTCCAAAGGAAGAATGCATGTACCTGTTACAAGCACAGAACAGAAAATGGGAGCTGTCATCAAGTAATGTGGAAACTGTGATATCAGTCTGGAGAGCTGAAATCACCGTTTGTAATTATTAAATGTACATTGCTGTTCCACAGCATTCAGAGTGCTTCCCATGAGTTCCTGTACACTTGTTCATGTAAGGATGGTTTGACCCAAGCGGAGAGATTATCCTCACTTCATCATGGGATAGCAGAAAACTTTGATGATTATTTCATAAACGCTCAAAGAAACAAGTACTGTCTTCACGCCTGGGCAGCAAGTCAACTCTATCCCCATATGGCAGTTGAAGTGGCCCCCAGCCCTGCAGAAACACCAGAAGAATCATCTGTGGTCATTGATTGCCTGTCTTCAAGTCCATTACTTGCCAGTGTTACCATCAATCGAGACACTCATTTGATATCTCTGAGCAACAAACGTACTGGAAATAAATTGAGCTGTGAAAATTGCACATATGGAAGAACAACATGTGAACATGTTAAAGCATATTGCATATGGTGTGAAATAGAGACACACAAAACCGAATGCACTTTAAATGAAAGTACACTTCCGTGGATATCATTTAAGCCTATCTCAACGATGATCTTGAGGTGAAATTTCAAAAAACATCAAAGTGGAGAACAGCCTGTTCCTTTACCACAGATACCAATTGATGGCCCCATTCTACCTGTGAACATGGGCATTCCTGGAATGCTGATGACCCTGTACAACACCATTGACTAGTCGGAAATGCAGTTGTTTATTTCGAAACATATTCACTACGCCATGTTTATGTGGAAGGAGAAGAATAAACTATCAATGGTAAGTTATGATTTGTTAGGGCATTTTCTTCTAGAAACTCATCAATTCCTCATTTCATGACAAGTTTTGTTTCTTTACCTTTATTTCTAAACGTATCTAAGTATTATTGCTGTAAGAAATGCTATGTCCGCTGACTACTTTTGAAATACATCTATATGCTAAAAAAGGAATGGATAGAATCTTCCCATGCCTAATTAGCATTTAATATCTCTCATTTATTTGAAATAGTATAAATGAATGGCAGAGAGGTTACTTAAGAATTGCAGTTCTGAAAAGTGTAAGTTTGCACTATAGGTATACTAGTACATAGCAGGATTATATTACTCTAGGGATGCTTTGCCATCATTTACTGATCATCTGCAGACATTGGTGGGTATTATTTTCTTTGCAGTATACTACCGCCCAAGTGTTGGTCCATGCTCTTGCAGGTTGTTTTATGATGGGCAGGAAGATTTAAATGCTTAATCTGAATATAAGGAGTAAGTTAAAACCTGCATGTGGCACTATTTTCTTCTCATAATTTGTTTTTCATCGTATTGGTCATTAGGTTGTCATTTAAACAGTAGAGGGGGAAATTCTATACTGTTTATATTTTGACAGACACTTGACAACGTGCTGGATGTGCAAAACTGATCTATTGATTACATTTTTTACCTGAGTCAATGACACAACACAGAAATGACGAAATATTGAGTTATAAACACTTTTAAAAGGTTGCTGTGAAAAATAGTTTAATGAAGGCATATAAACTATGCAGTCATGTTCTTAAATATTTTGTAGAAAGAAGTAATGAAACTGAGAAAGTAGAATTAGTAAACAACAGAACACTGAAAACTCATCACATCATACTCCTTGATTATATTGGAAGTGAGAGTGAAGCTACTACAATTATTGATTCTTTCAATGATCCTGACTTACTAAATTGGACCAACAATTCCTACAGCAAATTCAACCTTGGAGGAAGCAATCCAGAAACTTAAAGAAATGCAGCTAGAACTTGATGCAGTAAAAGAAAAACTAAAAAAGACAGAGAAAAAAATATTATCTTTTGCAAACATCAAAGAAGTTGTAAAGTTTTATATATCTCTTTCAAATTATGCTGCTTTGAAGCTTTGTTTGACCATTTAGGGCCTTTTGCATCAAAAATTAAATGTAGAGAGGGAAGTTCAACTACTATAAACAGTACTCTGAAAAATTATATTCAAGGAATAGAAATCTGTTTTTGAAAAGTCAGTTTTTTTGCAGAGGTGGTACATCCCAGATTTGGTATGCCCCACAAAGAAGTTGCGAGAAATTTTGAATTTCTGAAAGCTACTTAACCCATGTCTTTACAACTTGAAATCATATTTTGGCAAATACCCTTGAAGCAATAATTCAAAGTCCACATCTGAGCTTGAAAATATCTATAGCTACAGTGTTTCAAGAAACACACCAGGGTAAAACTTGTAATTGATTGTACTGAAATATTTCCTGAAAAGCCATCACAAGTTAAACCAAGAAAGCAAATCTGGTCCAACTACTAACATCTTGACACATTCAAATTTATAACAGGTGTATCTGCTGAAGGGGTTATTTGTTGCATTTCAAAATCAGTTTCGTACGTCTAGAAATGCTGCCGCAAATTTCAGGAAACTTGGTACAGATATTTCTCTCAGTGTTGTTATAGCATGTAATGACATTTAGCAATATCACATTCAATTTATTACTGATTCGCATATTTCTGTCTGTCTGTCATTTTTTATTTTAATATCTCTCCCTGTCTGTTTCTCTGTTTCCGGATCTTTCCTCTATCTTTGTTTGTCTGCTTGCCCTCCTGCCTTCCCCTCTCTCTTACATTAAAATCTCTGATTTATCATTTAGTTGACGCAGTAGCAAAGGTGTCTTCTTGTTTCATTCCAGGACATGCTACTTGACAAGAAGCGATATGTGCTTCCAATTAAAACTGCAACAGGCTTTAAGTGTTAGGCAGAATGGTATGGTTTACATGTCTGGTCAGCTGGATCCCGATATTTCTGAATACTTCAATAATTTGGTGAAAACCTATTGTGACACCGACTATAAAAACAAAAAGCTAGCTGTTGAGGTAAGAACACTAATGATGATAAGGGAAGCTTATAAACTTATTCCATGATGATCTCCACTGCTGTTGTAAAGGCTTTGTTTGTTTCAGAAACAAATTAGCATAAGTGTTTGGATACAAGCTTAAGATATTGTTTTTATATGAGAATGCAACTGGGTTTTATTACTTACCAGATGTTTTATCAAAGCTTTGCCTTAACCCCTTGACTACCTTGAACGCCGGATATATTGGGTGATTATGGCTTTGCTATAATCATTGTTAACATCTGGAGGGACACGGGGAGAAGGGTTTAGACCTTGCTAAGTATGGGTCACCGTGCACCACTACTTCTACTGCTTGCTGGATGCACTGGAGACGTAACCTTATCTACCAACCGCCTTCAAATTTACCGTTATCTAAACAACTTGCGTCACCCTTGCCACGTCATCATCCATGCGCATATCAGTATGATCAAAGCCACAGATCGTCCATTTCAACTTCTGCCACGCTCAAGTTCACACCACAAAATTCACCATGCCAAAACCGAAGAAAGCAGGGGCCGCGCACAGGCGGCCACCCGTACATCCGCGAGGGCAAAGAGACGCCCAGCGCACCTCGGCAAATACCTAGTACCCCAGTCAGTACCGACAGAAACCACACCAACCAACCCTGCCAGCGGCGTGCCGACAACCGCCACAGCGGCAGCCGATCCAGGCATGTCAGACCACGTCGCCAAACTAATAGAAACCGGCATCGCAAGCGCCATTGATTCAATCCGACGGGAACTACGGCAGCCAACTACCAACGACGCCCAACCTGCAAGTCCAGCCAATTGATACAGTCGTTGGTGCACTATCACCTGCTTCACTCATCGCCGCCGGGCCGACGACGCTCGCCGCTCCGTCCAGCTCGGTGCTTACTCAAGCCCACCCAAGTAATCATCTCGCTAATCGTAATGGATATCAACCCGCCATACTACAGCTGCCCCACCCGACTCGACCACCAGTGGTGGCGCTGCGCACATCCGGGACCACCCTACCGATGGCGGCGCACCTCATAACAACAACCTGGACAATATGGCTGCGCCCTACGCTCAACCCGCCCAGCCAGCTAGTCACAATGCACCGCCATGGCGCCCACCACCTAGCGCCGGGCCAACGGGCAAATCCTCTGCAGCAATACCCCCAGCGGACATGCTACTACTATACGTCGATCAATCAACACTCAACGCCTTGGCTAACCTCGGTAAGTTCATCGAATTTGGTGACTTACACCCAGATGCCCTAGCTCCCAACTCAACCCAGGCTACCAAGACACAAGTAGTTTTCGATCCAGACAACCGTCGCGTATAGCCACATTCACAACCGAGGTGAAGCGGAAAACTATCGACGACTTTGACACCTGGTTACAGTGCTTCCTCGTCTTTTTCTCATATCGAACATTCTACTATCCACATTTGGCGATCCCCATGGCCACGCTCAAGTTCACACCACAAAATTCCCACCCACCCTCCACTAGAAAAAAAAAAAGAAGCCTCGCTGCAGGCTAGCAGCTCACAATAAAAGATACTGTATGTCTCTATATCGCTAACTTTACATAATAAAGTTCCAGGGGGGGTACTGTCATGGGTCTGCTGCGGGCAACTGGTTGCACGTTGCCCGATGCATGGTACCGATAACCCGGTACCGCCATCCAGGCCGCTATGACGCCTCGTTGCCCCCGCCATGGCAGTACATGCATAACCCCGGATTTCGGCCAAACACTTGTCTCCGTGTCGTTCCTTTGCGTTAACCAGCGCCATATTTAATTACATATACCTATAGTGCCGAAAATATCCAGCACAGTTAAATAGGCATATTTGTTTCATTTTTGTCCCTAAAAATCACGTTATTTCAGCATTGGCACGCAGCGCAACTACAATCGATGTATTCCAACCTGGCCTAAATGTGATTGCGCCCCCGTACGTCCAAGTATGGCCAAAATCTGAAAGCAAATGTCGTGACCCATGACCTCAACCCTGAAAGGTCAGGCTGATCACAGGAGTGTCACGTCACGCTGATTGTGTACAGTTTTCAGAAGTACTGACATTTTTTTTTAATGAAATTAAATGTTTATTTATTGAAAACAAATGATTAATATGTAAATATATTCTATTAACAGCAATATTCTGTGAATGAAACTGGAGAAAATATAATTTTTTACTGTAACCCAGTGAAATTTTATAGCAGCCATATTGTCAATATGACTGGTCACATGATCGGTCATGTGATATGTTGTTCCCTAAAATATATTTTAAATATTGTGAATTATTTTTTCATAAATCATAACCATTTTAGATCCATGTTTCTGCAAGGAAGACACAAAGCAGGTATTCACAAATAAAATGTGTTGATTTTCAAATACAGAATTATGTCAGATGCTGATGTTTGTGGTTTATTTACTTTGCCTTTTGTGAGAAAAATCTTAAACAGGTACATCTATAAATAAAGTAAAGGGTAGTTATTATTACATATATGGAAAGACAATGCCATGAAAATTGCAACCTTATTCAAATTTGCGTCATTTTATGGTTTCAAAACATGTCCTGATGCTTCAAATATTCTTCCCCAGCATATTTTTTGCCAACTCTGGTCACATGACCAGTCATGTGACCTGGAAATACAAAACTTATGTATGAGAAAGTGGGAAATTTCATACTGATTCAGAAAATATATGGTTTATTGGTACTTACTTAATTTTCACTCTAAGCAGTGTTGATGCAACGGCAACACCCAAGATTTTTACATAAGGGGCCTGGTATATAGGCATACATTGGCCTTGGTAGTCAAGGGATAATGCAAATGGCAACATTTTGTGCACCTGTCCTACATTCAGACCACCCTGTAGCCATTTCAATGTTTTTAAATTTTCTCCACTCTACAGCTGTATGAGCCATTTTATCGAATTGGTTTGTAAAAATCATAATATAGATATTTTTATTGATTCATTTAAGACTGAAATTAGATGTGTAATATTTTGATGGCTGTTCTAAAAGTGACCCTTTATATGCAATCCCATCATTGTTTATAGATGCACTTGACCCTTCTATCCATCATATCGGGATAGCAAGCTTTTGAAGAGCTTGGTGATGGAGTTCAGAGTGCTTACATCATCAACAATATCAAAAATAAAGCTTACTTACATTTTAGTGGATAGAGGTGTACAATGTAGCCATTGATGAAAACAAGAAAAAATAGCGTCAATGACACTGTAGCTCCCATCCTGGACTATTTAGTGTTTGTTCTCTGGTCAGATATTTGAACATGTGTGAAAGGGATAAAGTGCATGAAGTGAAAATACTTAAATGTAATGTACTGGAGACAGTGAAATATGTTTAATGTATTTATTCAGAATATAAAATGGAAAAAATACAGAATTAGATATATCGAATACTGTGATACAACAATTAACTCAACAAGTCATTGACAATGACATAGTCCCCACTTGTAATAGGAGTATTAGTCTTGATGGAGTAGGGAAATGTGGTCATTTAAAGAAGTATCACTGGAGTGTATATGTTGAGATCTATGGGCACATAGGTCTATGTCATTGTTCCCAATTTGAAACACATGAGGCATGTCTAAGTTATGGTTCTAAATCGGGAAAAAAGATCAGACCTCTAGCAGTATTGGCCAGCCAAGAAATACATATGCGCATAATAAATGACGTAAAGATGTGACATCTTAAGGTCTAATATCCTATCAAAATTGGAGGGTATAGAACTTGTGGTTACTGAGATATGCATATATATGTATAATCAAGGTCAAAGGTCATCGAGGTCACATGACATTTTGAAAAAAAAATTATATTGCTAATTTATCCCTATATGACAAAAATCAGATCTCTAGCTCTATTCGCTTGCCCAGAATTAGATGTGTAAATAATTAATGAGGTAAAGCGTGTGTTGTCATAAGGTCTCCCATCCTACTAAATACAAAGGACATAGCACTTGTGGTTACTTATTTAGGCCAAAGTAAGTAAATTCTTTGTTTTGCGTCCACTCAAAATCCGAAAAGGTACGCGGGTAAGCGGTTAAAAAACACACACAGAAAATTTAACACAAAATCTTTTTGCCTTTATTGGACAATTTTTCTCAAACAACATGAATACTCCTGTCACAGTGTGACACACTGTATGATCGCTGTATTCATTTTCATGACAAATGAATCAAAATAAACAGTCATTCTAAGACGTTTGCTTTTCTCTTATTAGTTTTAGATTGATTTCTTGTGCATTCAAAGTGTCCATATGTCAGGACCATTGCACAGCAACTTGACAGCCTCATCAAATTACTTAAATCTGGATAGTTTGAGAAATGGGTACACTCTAATAGTAGTAGTTTTTGTCCTCAAGTTCTTGTACGTTTCTTTCAAGTTTCTTGTAATGTTTATGCTCTGATGGAATGTCATAGTTTTGCTGAAAGGTGTCTGTTTTGAAAGAAAACACCAAACAGATATGGTAACTTGTAGCCTCTGCATTCAATTTTAGAAAGGTGGGGCATCAGACAGAAGAAGAATTGGTAATATAATTGACAAAAGTATTCCCTGTAGCTTCCTCGGGACCATCCGTAAAACCAGCATCTTTCCTTTCAATCAAATAAAAGAAATCATTTCGCAATTGTCATCAGACCCAAATTTAGAAGGACGCTTCACATCTATATTCCTTGCACTTTCAAAGTACCACACCCAGATTAATTGAAAAGATGAAGCATCATGGTATAAATGGAAATATTCTACAGTAGGTCAAAGCTTGATTGACAAATACAAAACAGCAATTAGTCATAAATGGAGCATCATCTGAATGGAGAATACGTCACAAGTGGGTCCCACAGGGTTCAGTTTCTTGGACCAGTTCTCTTTCTAATCTACATCAATCACACTGGTGGTGAAATTAGTTCTGAACTCAAAACATTTACTGACAATACCAAGACATATTACCCCTATTGAAATTGTAGTGATCCTGAAATTCTACAAGCTGTTTGGACAAGCTACAAAAATGAGTGAACACTGGCGGACGCATATTGGCTACAACAACCCCTTCACAACTGAAGAAAATGACTTGGGCGTCCTACTTCATTCTACCTTAAAACCTTCAAGCAAATGTGATACGTTTGCAATAAAGCAAACAGAATGCTTGATCTCATCAAACGGTCATTGTCAAGCAAATAAAAAAATGTCATTCTTCGTCTTTACAAGCAACTTGTGAGACCACAGCTCGAATGTGCAGTACAAGCTTGGTCACCATGGCCACAAAAGGACATAAAAACTATCTTAGCAAATAATAGATAACTCCAACACTACAATTATCAAAATATACTTAAACAGCTTGGTTTAATAACACTTGAACAAAGAAGAATTCGGGCGACATGATTCAACTCTACAAAATTATCAAAGGCCATGGTCACTGTAACCTTTCACTTGAGTTAGCAGCCTACTGAAGAACTCGCGGACACTGTGCCAAACTTCATAAACTAACCGTTTGACCTAACACAAGGATGTACTTTTTTCAACAAGAGTTGTGGACACCTGAAATAAATTACCAGACGATGTCATTAATGCAGAAAGTGTGACCTCCTTCAAGAGCAGCTACGACCACCTACTACAAATTTGAACTTTCACAGAGGGATTCTAATATACTTTCCCTTACCCAAACTGAACAAAAAAGTACATCAAGGCCTTTCGTTTATAGGACTGATCACTGGCTTGTTTTTGTTTCAACTTAAAATGGACGAATGAACCAAATTTTTGGCAAACCTGAAAGACCAATAAACTAGGATAGGCTTCAACACTTTACGTTTTTCCGTCTGCCATACTCTCTGAGTCGTGGTGCCAAAGTCCAATCGGCCGACTGAATCTCTCTCTGTTGAAGTCCCGATTGCATGCTCACAATGACCATGCCTTCAAGTTACCGTGCAAAGGTTTCCTGTTTTGTAACTTCGATTATTTCCCTTTTTCATCGATTTTTTATCGTGACGGCAAAGCCCCAACAAGCAAAGCCACAACAGACAGCGAGAACGTGAGGCCCCGGCGTGAGGCAGAGAGTATCGACGACAGGAGTAATATGTAGAAAGTACTGTTTTACGTCACCACATGGTCCATCAGTGAAATCTGATTGCCGTAAAGGAGTTTTTCATCGCAAAGTTAAAAGCCACGACTTACTCTTGCGACAAAATAGCGCCACCAACGGCGAAATTTTGAAAGGAAAGTTTGTGGTTTTTTTCCGGAAAATCTCCAAAAACCTAGGCGCACGCGGATGCAAAACAAAGAATTTACTTACTTTGGCCTTATTGACATAAACATATATTTTAGGTAAAAGGTCATCGAGGTCACATGACATTTGGTCAAATAATTTCTCTCCTATAGTTATTCCTATATACCAAAAATCAGACATCCAGCTCTATTGGCTCGCTCAGAATGAGATATGCGCATAATTATTGAGGTACAGTATGTGGTGTCATACGGTGTCCAATCATTCATACCAAACATGAAGGGTGTAGCACTTGTGGTTACTGAGTTATGGACAAATATGTATATTTGAGGTCAAAGGTCACGAGGTCACGTGACATTTTGTCAAAAAAATTGTATTGCTAAGTTATCCCTATATACCAAAAATCAGACCTCTAGCTCTCTTGGCTCGCTCAAAATTAGATATGCGCATAATTAATGAGGTACAATATGTGGCGTCATAAGGTGTCCCATCATACCATACATGAAGGCTGTAGCACTTGTGGTTACTGAGTTATGGACAAATATGTATATTTGAGGTCAAAGGTCACCGAGGTCACGTGACATTTTGTCAAAAAAATTGTATTGCTAAGTTATCCCTATATACCAAAAATCAGACCTCTAGCTCTATTGGCTCGCTCAAAATTAGATATGTGCATAATTAATGAGGTTCAATATGTGGCGTCATAAAGGTGTCCCATCATACCATATATGAAGGGTGGTAGCACTTGTGGTTACTGAGTTATGGACAAATATGTATATTTGAGATCAAAGGTCATCAAGGTCACATGACATTTTGTCAAAATATCCGAGATGTCTGCGTGAACGGATGGACTCACGGATGGACGAACAGACGGACATGACCCAATCTATAAGCCCACTGGACTTCATCCATGGGGACTAAAAATTGTGTCACTGCATCCTTTTGCAATATGAATACGATGAGAAACTAAATTTTTATTTTTCATGGCCTCATACATGGGAGTCTATGGAGATCTGCCTAATACATGGGAGTCTATGGACGTGTAAACTAAAAATATGCAAATTTCACCACGATTTGCCCAAATTTGGGAAAGGTCATTCCTATGCACTTCCATACCAAGTTTCAAATCAATCGCACCTGTGGTTTCAGAGAAGATTTTTTGACCAAAAATGGGAGAAAATTACAAAAAAATTCATGAAAAATAGCAAGTCCAAGATACTGACCCCAAGATGTGCACAATCATTTCATGTCAGCCCAAAGTACTTACATGCCAATTTTTCATGTAATCTGCTCAGTGGTTATTGAGTTTTTTCAATTTTGACTGTTTTTACATTTTTTCACTAATTTGCATATTTGTGGCAATGACAACTTCATTTGTACAAAATCTCATCTACAGCCCATCATCCATGTACACACCAAATATCAAGATGAAATGTACAGCGGTTTGGAGTTTTTGATGTTGACGGACAGACATACAGACATACAGACATACAGACACACAGACATACAGACATACAGACATACATACATACAGACATTTCCCTAGCCTATAAGAATAGCTTCCATTGCCATATATACATATGGCTATGGGAGCTAAAAATGACCATGAAAGGAGCACAAATGACACCTCTACATGCTGGAGCAATGATTAATGTCGCTGAAAACAGTAAAAAACTACTGATATGGGGCAGCTATAATTTGGATAACCTTTCCTGTAGCAGTGAGGCTTTCAAGATAGCTATAAAAGGAAACACAGCCACCTGTAAGATCTTCAAAGACCCACAGGACTCAAGTTATCACCTTCTGGGATAGGCTGTGCAATATAGAGACATCCTTTCAGGACGCTGTGGTTTCACACTTACACCAATTAAGGAACATTCTGCTATTTTGTTTGGCGGCGCAGAAATGCCAGACAGATTTGCACGGTTACCAATTTACAAACAAGAGACACGTGATGGACATTTTTATATGCTGGATACAGTGACATTGAAGTGGAAAAAACTAGATGTTCCCCAAATAGAGCCAAGGGCATTCCACTCAGCAACTTATATTAACAGTTCATCAACTATTTGTTATGTAGGGTGACTTACATTCAAGGAAGGGCGCCCGTTCAAGAGACATCAAATTAATGATGTCACATTACTGAATGTTGGCGAAAACAATGTGTGTAAATTACAGTCAGTTTCTTTGACCAACTCGATTCCGCACTATGTCTCTATACACGGTGCCCTAGAGATTCACAATAATGTTTTTGTTTTGGGGGGATACGCTCAACGTGAGCAGTTAGTTGATTTCAATGATACACCACCCCAGCCCAGTTCATCCTCATTCATGTTGAATGTGGAAGCACGTTCAATTGCTCCACATGACGCACCACCAGCATTTGCCACTGCAGGGTTATCCCTAGTTTGCTTGGATGATGCAATTATGGGGTTGGGGGAACAAAGAAAAATATTTTTGTTTTCACAAAGAAAGCGATGTGCCCTACTCCTTGTGATTTGGTGATAGCTGTTCTATAGCGGAAACCCCAGAAATCAGCCCAATAGCTTGGATCCAATGCGAGGGGAAGTGTAAAAGGTGGCTGCACCAATTTTGCGTCAAAATTGATGTAATTCCCAAAGGAAACTATGTGTGTACTTCATGCAAGGGGGCTTCTTCTTGAAAGCGAAAACGAAAGACATAAAGACAGACTTTGACAAAGACAAGACACAGACAGAGATATGACAAAGTTAACTGTGACAGACTTAGACAGAGACTGGAGGTATGTAAGAGTGCCTTCAACAGCATACTCCGAGTTCAAAAACCGAGTTGGACCTACAGGCCCGAGTACTCGGACTTGCATACTCTGAGTAAAACTGCTTACTCGGACTTGTATACTCCGAGTACATGACCTACTCGGACTTGAATACGTTGAGTTACACTTGCTTATAGAAAAAATGATGCTGGAAAAAACACAGGAAATATTCGATCTTGTGATAAAAATTTGCAAACAGAGTATACACTGCTGTGCATTTCCAGTCGCTCAGAGAAAAGAGTTGTTAACGCGATCTGTCTGACCTCTGATCCGATATGTGTATCTTGTACAATACGCTCAAGTCATCGTCGAGTGTAGCTACCATCACGCAAATTATGAGTTTGTCTTGTCTTTTCGTTTCATTACCGGATCAGATCCTGATTTGATACATGACTTGAATTGGGCACAAAAACGTTTCAAGATCACCGCGATGCAGAGAGGGAAGTTATTAGAACACGGACGCCATAATTGAATGACCTGTCAACCTGTGACATCATGGCCGTGGTTTGCTAGCATGGCGAGGCCATGATAGACTTGCCCAAGCATTTTAGGCATATTTATGTCTTGATAAAATAATTAAACTAATAATTTTTCAAAATGAAATGAGCACAGTGCGCTCGTGTATGATATGAACCAAGTGCGAGTGACCACTTGGTCGAAAGTAATGACCTGACTTGACCTGTGATGTCATGCATTGATTTCGCTGGACCGATTGTGCGATATCGAACTGAGTAACTGACTGGACTTGCCTGAAATTTATTGGTTTTTACTGCAAATGTTACGTCTCAGTCATCTTTCAAAAACTTTGCCACCGGCCGTGGCAGTAGCTTTCTTCTGAGGGTAAAATCACGGTCCGGTCCCTCCTTGTGGAGGGACCGTGGTTAAATATACATTGCCGACAGATTACAAGACATCGTGAAAATGAATTTTTTTGGAGAAACACATTTTTTACCAAAAATGGCAAAAATTGCCCCAAAAATACAAAATTGCAGATTTCATCATAATTTCAATATATATCATTTACTTTATCTGTAGAAACCTGTATACCTAATTTCAAAGGTATAAAACCAGTACTTTTAGAGGAACACATTTTTTGGCAAAAATTGCCTCAAAAATGCAAAAAATAGATTTCATCATTATTTGAATGTATCACATTTTGCTCATATATAGAAACCTGTACACCAAATATCAAAGCTGTCAGACAAGTAGTTTTGATCAAGCACATCTTTTGACCAAAAATGACAAAAATTGCCTTAAAAATACAACTTTGCATATTTCTGCACAATTTGAACAAATCTGAAAAAGGTTATCCCTAGGGACCTATGTACCAAATATCAAAGCTATCGGACCTGTAGTTTTAAAGTAGAAGTTTTTGAAGATATTTTGACCAAAAATGACAAAAATTGCCTTAAAAATACAAATATGCAAATTTCACCGTGATTTGAACAAGTGCAACTCAAGTTACCCTTAGTAAATTTAATGTCAAATTTCAAAGCAATCCAACATGCGGTTTCAGAGAAGATGATTTTTTTTACCAAAAACACCAAAAAAGTTAAAAGATTCTTAGAGAAAGGTATAAAGAAAGGCAGACAGGTCACCATAGAATTGTCAGTATTTAGCTCAAGAAAGATAACTAAGGAGACATTAAATCCATGCAATTTTCAGGAGTGTGAAAATGTTTAGAGATAAGACAGCCTTGAACTGAGAGTTTTCCTTCTTGGAGACAGGTTACCATGGCGATACTCTAGCATGGATGAAAGGCTTATTCAATCAAAATCCTGAGACAGAACCAAGTGTTGATGTTATTTCCATTCAGTGGAATAGGTTGTATGACAAGTGTAACAAACTTTCAGTTTGTTTCTGTCCATAATAATTAAACTACTTGTTAAATAATTTAGCTGATACTGTTTCAGTTATTCCTGGGAAGAATACTCAAGCACTTGGGGAGGGTCAAGTTTTAGAATGCCGGACAAGGGAAAGGGTCACATTTTAGACACAAGGATGGGGAAAGGGTCACATTTTACAGTACACTAGCCTAGATTGTATTCGTACGCTTGCCTCCGTACCTCCGACCTACTCGGAGGTACGGAGGCAAGCGGACGAATAGAATCTAGGCTACAGTACACGCGCCCACGAAATCCCCCGGCCCATCCCCCTGTAATTACTGAAGGCTTCCTTTTCTGATCTAACAGGGCCTCGCGAGGCCTGTGATTTGACCTTCGTACCGTCGCGTCCGGGCTTGGCCTGACCACCCACATTTCAGCTTGAGCCATTCCTCCCGGTATAAAATTTCAGTTCTAGACATTTCTAAAGAAACTTCAATACAGTTTTTCTGTCGCATTATTTCATATTCTGCGGACTATTATTAAATAAGGCAGGCATATCTTAAATATGGCAAATGGATCATGTACTGATCCGACGAAGTCAGATCCCGTGAGGAGTACGGTGCCCAGAGTACTGTGATCCAGCCAAGGTCAGTGAGAATAAGGGGAAATTGACAGAAACAAAGTGGTCTTAAGCGAGAGAATCGTCGACAATTCCATGTGCGACACGGTATTATTTTGCAGTGTTCAAAGGCGGTTGGTGAGACGCAGGCAATGTACAGAGACGCTGTCATATCTCATCAGACTTTAGACGTGTACAGCTGAGCAAGATTCGATTTGTGGTGACGCCTAACGTGGCCCCGCCGCTCACTTCAAATGCAATCTGTATATGGTACAGCTGAACGCAGACCAGTCTCTGCTACAAGAACAAACGATGAGGTTTTCTCAGGTCACTCTATGCACTGATACATCAGACAGCTTGTCTTCTCTTTTGTAGTGTAGCCACAAGATGCGACGTTGAAATCAGTCATCACGGCACAAGACTGAAAGTTGCTAGACGATTTCCGCAACTCCAACGGCTCACGCACTGATGCGTTCGAACATCCCATGCATGTGGCAGTTTAAGTCATGTTTCTATTTATAACTTTCCCCAGTCATGCTAACTTAAATCAATGCGCATAAGTTCAGGAAATACGAATGGCCACTTTCACCGTAAACCTGAATCGCCGTCTCTCAGAGATTGAAAAAATAGTGATAAGAAGGAAGCCGAACTTGACTCTTCATGGATTTAGAAACTGTGTACAAATTTTAAAAAGCCAGGGTATGGATTTACATTCTTACGTTTGACTGGCGGAAGAACATACTGCAGTCGCTCAGCAGCACGCTGGCCGACTGTTTCCATAACTGTAGGGTAAAAACCACCGTACCCCGATTGAAAGCACAGGCGCTCCCACAGTCGCTCGTGAGCTATTCAGCTCACAGTCGCTCGAGAGCTATTCAGCTCTGGGACTATTCACCCCATAGACGTACGAGTGTACATAAGCGAGAAACAACTTATGTACACTCGTACGTCCATGGGGCGAATAGTCCCAGAGCTGAATAGCTCTCGAGCGACTGTGTTCAGCTTGGTGGGACTATTTGCCCCATGGCCATAGACGAGTGTAAATAAGCGAGAACAAAGGGTTTGTTCTCGCTAGGGGCGAATAGTCCCAGAGCTGAATAGCTCACGAGCGACTGTGGCGCTCCTCAGCTGGGTAGTCTGCTAAGTAGATCGATTTTCGGATCGATCTATTGATCCCGTGGTCGATATGCCCGCCACTGTAACCTAAATACAGTGTAACCTAAATAAGAGTATTTAGGTTACAATGGCGGGCATATCGACTACGGGATCAATATATCGATCCGAAAATCGATCTACTTAGCCACAGTCCCTCATAGAGGGACTGTGACTTAGCAGACTACCCAGCTAAGGAGCGCCTATGATTGAAAGATCTGATCACAAGTGAGGCAAAAAAAAAATGTGCTGTTCCGATTACCCGACCTACCCGAATTTTATCCCCGACCCTAGACTTTTTAGAGCTTCGTAAACCCGGAAGTAAAAATAATGATATGAAAAAACGTGACACGCATGAAACTAATTTAATGCGATTTTGATACTTTTAACTACTTCAATAAAATGCTGTTGAAACGATACCACGCGTAAATTTCCGTACGCTGATTTTGCATAATGAAAGCCTATCGGCCAGTTGAGAGTTACGTTCACAAAAGTTCATTGCCCTAGCCCGATAAAGTTTCTCTGTAACATCACCTCTCTACGATTGAGAAAAGAAGTTTTTGTGCATCATATGAATGTCCATATCACTCTGAAAATACTTCTGATAGCAAAATTGACACGAAAAATTGGACTTTACCGTCACAGAAACGTGTTCATTGCAGACTGCACAAGCTTTGAAGCAGGCTGTGATGTCAATGTAGCTGTGGGTCCATGGCTGTGGCAGGGTTAAAATAGTAAAAGTCAAAACCAGCCCGTAAAAGGTATGAATCCCGTCTGAAAAACACCTATGGACCCACAGCTAGTGATAATCGAATACCGGAACCACAGTCACTCGTGGTCTATTCAGCTCTGGGACTATTCGCCCTATAGACGTGTGTACATAAGCGAGAAAAAAAAACTCTCTTTTCTCGCTTATGTACACACGTCAATGGGGCGAATAGTCCTAGAGCTGAATAGACCAAGAGTGACTGTGTCGTAACGTAACCTCGGCGGTGACACTCTCAGAGAGCATGGGAATCCATGCTCGTTCCACAAAATATTGAGATACCCCTAATCTTGGATTTTCAACAGAAAATACCCCCTTATTGTGAGAAATATGGGAGAAAATACGACCAAACATAAGCTTACCCCCTCACTTACAAAATCCAGAAGAGGGAGACATTCGAGTCAGATCAATGCTGAATTATGATATCGTTTTCACATATATTAACACATCAGAGTCTGAAAGCAACTGTTAACTTTGAAACAGGAGTGTCAAACTCATAAAATTTTAAACATACACAACAGATTAAATAACCAGAACAAACCAACCTATTTAGGGGGAGCTGGGATCGAGTCGCAGGGTGAGTCCCGAACGGGATTTCGAATCACAGTTTTAAACCAGGTCAAAACATAAGAAATGCACAATGAAACTTTTCGTGAAGTTTTGAGTGTCTGATAGATATTTATCGGGATATTCCAAAGCTTTCTTAGGCCAGGTTTTTGGAAAAGTACTCCTTTTTCTCGATTTCACAGACCCGTGAAAGAGAATAAAAAACACCCCTCCAAGTTTCCCGTGGTTTGGGGAACACGCTTGATAAGCTTACACATTTCCCCCGACAGTGCCACCGCCGGCAACGTAACAAGGTCAAAACAAGGAACGTTCCTAGGAAACGATAAAAGGAAATGTTTTAAACGTATTGTAACACTTTAGGATATTTTAATGTCCCATAATAAGAGGTTCTCATCAGCCAACATCCAAAAAAAATGATAATAAGCTTATAGCAAAGTTTTATGTAGGAACTTGACGCAGTTACGTTCCAAATATTCGCAAGTTCGAAAAAATGCTGCAAATCTCAGACTACGTCCATTACTATTCTAAATTATCGCTTAGACAAAGAAAACTGCACTTTCTGCTTCGCTAATAGGAGTTCTTTATTAGCGCTGATAATGATTGACTTGCACATCTGACGCGCACATTCTCATCAAGCTATACGGGCGTATTCGGTCGCTGTTTTGAAACAAAGAGCACACTCCGATCAAGAGACAAACGAATAAAGTACGCAAAATACCAACACCCACATAATCATTTGAAGACTCTCGTTGTTGTCTTCCCAGAATTATAAAGACGGTCTTCTCCAAGCATAAATAATATTGTTCTTTGTGGATATATCTTGACTTACATGAGCGTTCTCTCGGCTGATATCGAAGATTCCAGCGTTGATGCATTGAGTTCGTGGAAAGCATCACCCTACATGCAACATCCACCTATGGGCACGGCCATCCTCTGTATACACACTAGTAGTAGTAGAAGTATTAGTAGCAGTAGTAGGAGTATATATATATATATATATATATATTATATATATATATATATATATATATATATATATATATATATATATATATATATATATATATAATATTAATATTACATAGAGTGTATAGAGAGGGGGACGATGCCTGGCAAGGTGAATCTAGTCTGTTCCAATGGAAGTCTCACAATTGATCCGTCAGTCGTTTTGTTTGTTTGTTTGTTTGTTTGTTTGTTTTTGTTTTGTTTTTTACTTTTTCTTTTTCAATTTTTCTCCTGTATTTCATTTACTTGTCTACTGTTATTCTGTCAGAGTTCCCAGCAGTTTGGTTTTATATTGACCTCGGATTCCTTGCTTTGGCCAATTAGGTGGCATCAGTGTCTGCAGTTCACGAGGCAAAATCCTTGATATACGACAATATACTGACTCCGTACATTTGTCAAATACGTTAAGTATACAAGTATACGTATATTATAGAAATAACGGACGACGCGCTGACCATTAACGTTTATTTGTGGGCAAGGGCGAGAGGAAAGCCAAAAATTAACGGGCGAGGCTTGCCGAGCCCGTTAATTTGGCTTTCCTCGAGCCCGCGCCCACAAATAAACGTTGATGGTCAGAGCGGAGTCTGTTATTTCCATTATATTATCAGCGAACCCAAGAAAACCGTCAAAATTTCCGAAAATTTCAGGAGCGAACGACAACTGGGCCCCAGAAACTGAGCATTACGCGACGCACTGTCACGCGCGTTGAAAAAAATTGGCAAATCCGGAGATGTATTCAGAAAAAAAATATCTCAACTTGAGTGCTCCATTTTATTTTGTGATTACGTTTGAGCTGTAAAGTAACGATATTTTGAGTTGTTTATCTTATTATTCATAGTCACGGGCATGTAAACAAACCATTACTGTGTATTTGTGGTCAGTCACATGCTTCAGCTCGACCAATCAAAATGCGACGGGCAGGGCATGGTAATATAATAATAAAGTGCACAAATACAGTGTACACTTGATGTGCAAAGATATGCTTTACGTATACTCTTGTTCTGCATAGATATACGCTATGTATATCGTACGTATTGATATGTTCCATATACAAGGATATATGTTGCGTATACCACTACTTTTTTGTTCCGTATACGTCAATATACGTACTAAATATACCGAACGTATATCAAGCATAAGCTTATACAAGGCGCGGTACGATAGCAGCCACAATGAAAATATTGGTGAAATGCTTATTCGTTAAATTGTGTTTCGTTGCAAGTAAAAGGAATCCATGGTACGGATCGAACCATGACCTCAGGTTCTAAGGGAGCCGTCATTATTTACGGCCCTGGGGTCGGAGGAATTTCATCGCAAGCTTCGGAATTTTGAGTAACCCCCATCTGCCAACCATGATGAATTTGAGTAACTCCCCTTTCTGACTTAGAATTTGACTGACCCCCCCCCCCACTTAGAAAAGTTAAATACCAAATAATACATGTATTTGTAAACTTTACAAAAATATACAAAGTAAGGAACTTTGAAATCTCATTATGGTTGAAAAAGGTGACACCAACAATGAAATTCAAAGTGACAACAAAATAGAGATATAAAAGTTCATGCTGTAGCCAGTATCCAACATGTAGTATTGTTTAATTTGGATGGGTACCGTGACAGAGTTTTCACGAGAATATCTGACTTTGCAGAGTTTTAAAATACAGGGGGAGAACACGTAAGGGGTTGAAGGGGAGAGTGTCAGAGGGAGTGACCCTTATCTCGCGTGGAAAAAAATGAGGAATTGATGTGTGCAATGGTGCAATCTGAGAGGTGTTTCCATTTGTTTCACACCAAAATACAAAATGATTTTCTTATTTTGTTAGTTACAATCAATTGGTTTGAGTATTTTCATCTAACTCTTCTTGTATATTTAACAAGGAAAACCAAATCTTTGCTATTATTAATTTTCCATGTGTAAAAACAGTCTACACGGTTGCAATCATTCATATAATCAAGGTCAATAATTGAATACATATAGAGGTGATGATGGTAGCAAGTCTTGCATTGCTAATAGAAAAGGACATAACTGATGAATAATCCTTTCTACTTCCTCTGCACATTTTGAGCAACCCTCTTGAAGTTTTCAATTTTTTGAGTGACCCCCTCACATTCCTCCGACCCCAGGCCGTAGATAATGAAGGCTCCCTAAATAACTTCGCAGTTATCCAAGCAATCTAATTGTCCCCAGGGATACGTAAAATAGCAATAATATTATGTTTGAAAATGTGCATTTCTAACCAAAGCAAGAGTCAGAGGTCAATTTAACTTAAACTACCTTACATTACAGTCGCGTGTAATTAGTATAGCACTCGGCAGCTATGACATGTACACTGCGAAAGTAATTTTTCGTTGTACATAGTGGCAAAGTGCCGGGCAAAGTGCTATCCCTGAATATCAGGCAACGTGCTATTTGCTATTATCATTTTGTGAGACTGTTCGGTTATGAGAGGCACTTATAATACTACATTAAACTATCGTAAAATACGTTTTCTGTAACCGTACACCAGTGCAAGGTAGTTAAACGACATTAAACTACATTGTATCATACGTTTTCTGAATCGGTACACCGGTGCGAGGTAGTTATACGACATTAGACTATCGTACGGTATAATACATTTTCTGAAACCGTAGACAGGTGCGAGGTACTTATATCTTGTAGAACTTTGTTATTATCATTTTCTGGGACTGTTGACTGATGAGAGCCACTTATAATACAATATACGTATCGTATCATACGAATAATAATAATAATAATAATAATAATAATAATAATAATATATTTATTGCTTAAAAGCGCTCTACACTACGTCTCAGTGCTCTGTACATTACTATAAAATTAAATGTAGATATGACATCAAATCAATTTCATTTTCTCAAACGGTACACCGGTGCGAGCACAGTCACCTGTGGTTTTTATACGACATTTATAAACTATCGTCTAATACGTTTGCTGAAACTATACACCGGTGCGAGGTCGTTATATGACATTAAATGACATTAAACTACTTTTTCTGAAACCCTACACAGGTGCGAGATAGTTATACGACATTAAACTATCGTACTTATACCTTATAAAACTTTGCAATTGTCATTTTCTTCGACTGTTAGCTGATGAGAGCCACTTTAATATAATATGATATTTAACCATCGTATAATACGTTTCCTGAAACGGTACACCGATGCGAGGTGCCTATACCTTGTAGAACTTTGCTATTATCATTTTGTGACACTGTTGGCTGCGGAGAGCCACTTATAATACGACATTAAACTATCGTATCGGTACTTTTACCTTATAAAACTATGCTATTATCATTTTTTTGGACTGTTGACTGATGAGAGCCTCTTATTATGCGACATTAAACTATCCTACGATATATTCAATTACCATATTGTCGTTTTCTGAAACCGTACGACGACGACAGCCGTACTTCGATGCGAGCGATCTCTCATGCGAGGCATACTGCAAGACATTTCTGGAGAAATTGGCTAGGACTATAGATAGTCGGACGGCGGGAATACGGTGACCGGTGTATCCGATAAAGAACTGCAATTTTCCTTGCATAAGTGCGTGAATAAGAATGTCAGCGGCGGGACCAGGGTAATGATTGTCCGGTAAAAGACTGATAATATTCGGTACCAAAAGCACGGGTACGGCGGCGATTTGACGCGATTGGACGACAGGTGTGCCATACTTAAAGTGCGACGATTCGAATTGCATTGAATGGGCTGCCGGGGACGGGTATGCCGGGAAAGAAGTTGAAAATTTCCCGTACAAAAAGCGCTGTCAACGGGCAGCAGATCACAGGTGTGCCCAGAAAAGGGTCGCAATTTTACATACCAAAGAATGTGAATTGCGCAGCATGCGAGCTCGATAAACAGCTGACTATCTTCGGTACCTAAAGTGCGGGAATTTCAATGGTCATAAACGGGCACAAACTGATGGAAATATCTATACCTGCCAAACATCAATTTAAGTTTTCCTTTCAATGAGTCAGCAAAAAATGAACGGCGGAAATGCCTATTGATGTGTGGGAGAGGCACTGTTCTACGGGGATTTTAATATCTTCCCCAAGGCAGTTGACGCCGGTGCTGATAGAAGCTTAAAGTCTCGTACTGCTGCTGAGTGGTCAAACAAAGTCTTGACAGAATGGATGTAGGACTGTGCTGTCGAGTATGGGGAATTCGGCGACAAATGTGGTCAGTAAAGGTTTGGCAATACCGACCGCTAAAATTGCCGAGGACTAGAAAGTCGGATGGCGGGAATTGGTGACAGGTGTATCAGATAACGAACGGACAATTTTCCGTACATAAAGAACGTGAATAAAGATGGCAGCATAGGGGATTCGATCTCCGATGATGACGATGATGATGATTAAATATTTAAAAATGAAGATAAATAAAAATGTATTTGGACTCAGTAAATTTGTTGTTATTGTTGTTGTTATTGTTGTTGTCGTTGTTGATACTATTTGCAGAAAAGAACAAAGTATGCGCTGCAAATTTCAACACAGCCTAACTATACATGTGCGTCGCAAATTCAATACAGCCTAACTATACATGGGCGTTGCAGCCTAACTATACATGTGCGTTGCAAATTCAATACAGCCTAACATGTATAGTTAGGCAGCAACACACATGTATAGTTAGGCTGTATTGAATTTGCAACGCACATGTATAGTTAGGCTGTGTTGAATTTGCGACGCACATGTATAGTTAGGCTGTGTTGAAATTTGCAGCGCATACTTTGTTCTTTTCTGCAAATAGTATCAACAACGACAACAACAATAACAACAACAATAACAACAAATTTACTGAGTCCAAATATATGTTTATTTATCTTCATTTTTAAATATTTAATCATCATCATCGTCATCATCGGAGATCGAATCCCCTATGATGGCAGCGGGGGGGGGGGGGGGGGACCAGGGTAACTGATTGTCCGGTAAAAGACTGACAACCTTCGGTAAGCTTACCACAAGTACGGGTATTTGGAGGTCGGATGGCGGCGATTGACGACAGGTGCGCTAATTAAAGGAGTGACAAAGTGCGATGATTGGAACTCCATTCAATGGGCTGCCGGGACAGGTATGCCAGGAAAGAGATTGAAAATTCCCCGTACAAAAAACACGTAAATTAGAATCGCTGTCAACGGGCAGCAGACCACAGGTGTGCCCGTAAAAGGGTCGTCATTTTCGGTACCAAAGAATGAGGATTGGAATGGCCGTCAGTGGGCAGTTAGCGAAAGCTCTTCCCGAAAAAGGATTGACAATCTGCCATACATAAGGTCCATGAAACAGAATGACTCTGAACGGGCAGCTTGCGACAAGTGTCTGATAAACAGCTAACCTACAATTATGCCACTGCAGTATACCACCAACCTCATGTCAGAAAGACAAAATGTACAAATTTTACCTTTCAATGAGTCAGCAAATGCATATATTGATGTATATAGGAAGTGGCACGGTTCTACGGGGATTTTAATATCTTCCCCGAGGCAGTTGACGGCCGTGCTGATAGAAGCTTAAGAAAGTCTCGTACTGCTGTTGAGTGGTCGAACAAAGTCTTGTAAGTTGTATGTTGCTGAGTATCGGAAATTGGGCCACGAATGTGCTCGATAAAGGTTTGACAATACCGACCACTAAAATGCCGAGGACTAAAAAGTCGGGCGGCGGGAATTGGAGAGAGGTGTATCCGATCAAGAGCTGACAATTTTCCAGACATACGGGAGCAGGGTAACAGAAGTATCCTGTAAAAGACTGACAATCTTTGGTACCACAAGTACAGGTATTTGAATGTCAGATTGGCCGACAGATGCGCTAATTAAAGGGGCGACAAATTGGAATTGTATACGTAAGCAATGGGCTGCCGGGGACAGGTATGCCGGGAAAGGATTGAAAATTTCCCGTACAAAAAACGCGTAGATAGGAATCGCTGTCAACGGGCAGCAGACCACAGGTGTGCCCGGAAAAGGGTCGACATTTTCCGTACCGAAGAATATGGATTGGAATGGTTTTCAGGGGGCAGTTAACGAAAGTTTTACCCAAAAAAGAATTTGCAATCTGCCGTACCTAAGGTCTGTGGAATTAAATGACTCTGAGCGGGCAGCATGCGATAAGTGCCCGATAAACATCTGACTATCTTCGGTACCTAGAGTGCGGGAATTCAATGGTTATAAACGGGCAGAAGTCGACAATTATGCCGCTGCAGTACTATAGCAATCTCCCGTCAGCAAAAGAAATATAGATAAAAATTTACAAGTTTTATTCTGCGCCTATATTTGCCGCAGATGGAAATATCTATACCTGTCAAACATCAATTTAGATTGATTTTCTTTTTTAAACGAAATTTACCTTTCAATGAGTTATCAAAAATTGAATGGCGGAAATGCATTATTAATGTGTGGGACTGACACGGTTCTACGGGGATTTTAATATTTTCCTCGAGGCAGTTGACGGCATTCAGAAAGTTCAATAACCATTTTGACATTTTAACCATTCCCACCAAAATTAAACAATGCTATTATGGTCGGATACTGTTAAACAGTGAGTTTTATCTATATTTTCCTGTGACTTTGAATTTCATTTTGTTGTTTTTACCCTTTTCCAACCGTATAAACAAATCCAGCATGATAAACCAGGATATGAAAGGTCTTTATTATTGCTACAAACGTATTGATATTTAACTTTTACGGGAAGGGGGTGCAGTCAAAATGTCTGTGTTAGAGAGTTTACACAAATTCATCATTGTTGGCTAGAGGTTACTCCTCCGACCCCCCCCCCCCAATTTACGGTAGGTTTTCTGGTTGGCTTTCTTTGTCCTCCACCGTCCTTTTTATGTCTTTCCTTTAAGTGTTTGCTGAATGGGATGGCTTCTGGCTGTTGTTGGCTTTTAGGCCAGTGTGCGTGTAACGACAGTCAGAAGCCATCACACGGGGCCTACATATATTTAAGGCAAATTCAAGGCAATCGTAGGTGCAATAAAATACATTTATTGCACCCACGATTGCCTTGAATTTGCCTTAAAATGAAATTCATAAAAGTCAAGTTGTTTAGCTCTGGAAAGGGAACAATTTCCCGTAGCAACCGTTGCGTAGGAACGCGTTGATCCATCGGAAATGAAAATTTACGATGTTGCCATCTAATATCTGCATTTTCAATTATTTTGCAGAATTCAACCTTTTCCTCCCGTTCTTTATGGAATAAACGTAATTCCTCACAAGTCATGATCGGTGATTATTTGGCAAAGGTAATTTAAACGCTACATAATAAATACAGGCTTGACATCTCGCGATTCTCGATAGTATATACCATAGACGAGGTAAATGACTGTTGGCAAGCCGTATCTACCACAGAAGTACCCGGTTTTAACTCTCCTTGAAGATTAGAAGGTACGTACATTTCTAAAACTTCAAGTCTTATTTCACTATCCTAAGAAATCGTCTTCTTCATTTTTATAAATTTCATTCATTTTCAAGGTAAAACCATAAAATGTACTATGCGTGTTCAGTGTCCGGCTACCATGCATATCCAGCATTCACACTTTTACACACATATTATTTCAATGGACGCTGCACGCGCGCAACATCCGACACTGCGAGAAATTCGGACAGCTGCACGGATGGCTGCTGTTGTAGCTTGCAGTGTAAGTCATTAAGTCATTATTGAATGTTTTTTCTAGAGTTCATCGTAACATTGACAGTCGCCAATCAAGTTCAAAGTTAAATATTTTCGGCGTTCTTGCATGCTTAAATTGCATATTAATGAGCGAACAATGACGTCATTTGCTGACAGCCGCCTTACTAATTTTCATTCAAATGTGAAAGCATTACCCGGTATTACTACCCTTTTCAGAATTAGAGCGCGAAGCCACTGCAGTGAACTGCAATAAAACTGCTCACACTACTTAGTTTCAGCTGTAGCCAGCTGGCAAAGTCGACAACATTGTATGTCCCATGCAGACAGTTTGTCTGGGGAAGTTGAAATAAAAAAGATTGTACATGGACCAGTGCATGGTAATGTTACATTGTATCTTAATCTTGAACACAGGGTGCCAATCGTAAACTCTAATTTACAACTCGAGCCTCAGACAGAGCTAGTTTCGCCTTTGTACACGCAGACTTTTTGGTCTTATCAAGTAGCCTTGTTCAACACCAAAGTGGCCACGGCTACAGCTGAAACTAATTAGTGTAAGCAGTTTTATTGCAGTTCACTGCAGTGGCTTCGCGCTCTAATTCTGAAAAGGGTTGTATTATGGTGATACACAACATGCATTACTGTAACCGAGTTTTATCCATCATCGAAGATCCAGATGATCCAGATGATCTTAATTCTTTTCCAAGTGTTTTTTCATAGTTATATTAATATATATTGTGCTTTGACACAGGCGAACTAGACATTGATAGTCTAAAAATATCGATATTATATTCGTAATTATTAAAAATAATAACTCATAATTATGAAACATTGATACCACTAAAACAGAGTTAATATTTCATCCAGGTTGAGCTTCCTTTCTGAGGAGCAGCCCTCGATAAAAGCACTGTATGTGCATGAGTAGTGTATGACATACCAGTAGGCGGGAGAGCGCCTTTTTTATATACTCCTAGTATTGGACGCCATACCAGCAGGAAATTACACCAGAACAAGACTCCCATACAGTTTGAGAGAGAGAGAGCGAGAGAGAGAGAGAGAGAGAGAGAGAGAGAGAGAGAGAGAGAGAGATGTATATTATTATTTTACATCATTTTTGTCTTACCGCACTCCTTGAGTAAAGTTATTAATTATTTGGCTGGAAAAGTGAATATTTTTACCTCATCGGAGCTTCGAGTGAGTCGGCTAGTTGTGTTCGGGAAAAGTTAAAAGAAACGAGGAATGGAATGTACATAATACTTATAAAATGATGGTCAAATTCTGTCCAGGAACATCACCGCACTGTGCATACATGTATCATTATGCGAGATCATTTGGCAGTTATCGTTGTGGACTCGAACTCCAAATTTTAATTCGTCAGCACCGATTTGTCTCTTTTTACGCGTTAACTGCGATGAGTTCAATGACTTCTTTGAATAGAATAGCTGCAGCGAGAGAGCGCTCTGCGCATGCCGCGTGAGATATGCCAGGGGTACACGCCAGCACGTAGGTAAGATGTTGGTTTTTTATTTATTAAATTCAAACTGCATAGTAATTATAGAAATACGATATTAACGTTTTTAAATGTATCAAATATATAAACGTCACTCAAATTCATCATTTTCATCAAGGCATCATTTCATTCCCGTGAGGGAGGTCACAGAGCCTTCAAACGTATCGAAAACTCTGTCAGTTGGTAAATGGCAGAGCGTCACAAAGATTAGAGAGATTAAGATTTAGAGCCTCCAAATATTGTCAGTGTAATATGGCATACTGTATCTTGACACTTAGGCTGAGATCCCGGTGGTACGGGGCTTACAGTAGCTTCCTGTTTACTCAGATTTCCTTTGACCTTCCCCCAGTGGCGGGTATTCTGAAAATCAGAACACAATAGTACCAAGCCATACGATACATCATAGTAGGTCCTAATTGAGTTCCATAGCGACAAACTCGATATGACAAACACAAAAAGCACAACACAGTTAGACAACAAACAAGTACACACACCAATGTAAAATCCGTAGAAGAATGTCACGTGTTTGGAAAATAGTAAACGCATTCCACCCCACATGTAGCATCCGCCATATATCAATCTTTTAGTCAAAATATGAAACGGACAAATGTCATCGATGCAACCAGTGAACGTTTGTTTAAGTGATACATCATACCTAGCCATTAGTTCATGACACCTGCCAAAAAAGCGATTGAATATGTGGACAAATCTTTTTCTTGGGTAACCCTTATTGACAAGCTTGCAGGGAGATTGGTGTGTCTCTCCACAAAAATATATGAACTGTTTACTGTGAATCAGTACCGATCGTATCTAGTGCCTGTGATGAATGAAGCCTGTTTACACATATATTTCGATATTTATACGCAAAGTGGAATAAAAGTAAAGCTTTAAAACTTTTCACAAGTCATGAAATCAAACTAACTGATATTTCTAGGAGCATTTTAGGAAGGAATTTCCGTTGTGAATTTTTATTGAAGGGATTTTCTCTGTTCGATGTTGTTAAATGCTTTCGACGGATACTCCTTGTACAAATGCAATGAAGTTATCACTGGTATCCATTGGCAATATTCCAGCCACCAGAAATAATAGAATTGATAATTTTGTAAACTTTTTAATTATTTGATAAACATCCATCGCATCGCAAAATGAATTATGTAAATTATTGACAAGGCTTTTGGATTTGAAGATACATCGCAGTTAAAATCCTAAATAACATAGTTCATTTTCCGTTGTCCAATCGGACTTATACACAGCTCTTTCGACGAATTGAAAAAGTAGCTACAACTTGGAGGTTGATACCGAGTTCCTAATAGAATTGGTTTAACCTTCGTTAGTTGTATGTGCACGTCAATTAAAACAGATTCCAGATTTTACGAATATATGTACATACAACTTCTCCGTTATTGTTTCTTTCATGTCTTTCAAAATAGAATTAAGAATTTGAATCTCACCATCGGAGATGATAACATCCAGCTCATTATGATTAAGAAACGTACATGTTTTGAAATCATCTTGTTTTTTTTACGATTTAACTCAGTACAGCAGCTGCTAGAACAGCTTTTGGATGCAGTATTTCGCTGATCGCGTTAGGCTTTTGAGAAATGCCAAGCTGGTATTCCATTCTCATTGTACTGTCAGTATTCAGTGTCGATTAGTCTTAAATAAAGTTCCGAGACTACAAAATACATTTTGATAAAACTTTCTGATACTGTAAAAATTGTTAGTTTCCCCTCTTAGCTCGCTGGATCAAATTTCGTACGTAGCTGGTAAAGACACCCGTCACCCTTGAACAACCTGTGCTGAAGCATTTTCATTATTTTCACGAAACTATGCATTACCTGGAGATAAACTGTACAATCCCCTTGATGTCATCATTTAGTTTTTGCAATCTTTCCCTCAATGAGATTGTAAAAATGTTGGCAATATAAGTCGTTTATCTTTGCATGATTCGATGTCAGAATAGTGTACTTCTAGTTCTATATTTGTGGTCCGGACCATTTGGTTTTGTTGACCGAAATGTTTTCCTATGCCGATCTACTATTTACATAAATGACCTTGTGAAAAGTAGAGATAATCAGATATGATTTCCTTTTAGAAATACTCTAAATCGTTACAGATACCAATTAAGGTAGAATGCGCCTTGGGGACTGATATTCAGACCCTCAAACTTGTATAATCTTTTCTGATCTACCAATTGTGGAAGTTCTTTTTACCGTCTTCGTTTTTTCGAAGATCGAAAATATTATTTTTTCTGCATAGAGCTAATACAGAGTTGGCGGACATTTCGATTTTCAAATGTCAGTAGATCTCGGGCAATTTGTTTCTCTGGTACCGAACTTTGCACGGTGACCCCGATTGTTATTCTTGATTTTGAAAGAGAGTAGTTGAAAGATTCCTTGAGAAAATTTTGAGCAAAAGTTTAAATCCATCCCTGTGTTTTCTCTGTTGATAATTACCGACAATGTTGTGCATGTAATAGAGTATTTCAGGAAAAACGAAGTAAAGTCTTATTGTAATAAACCCAATTGCGATAACGCATCGTTTGAAATGGTTTGGATGGCGTATTATTTGTTAATTACAGTACGACATTCACATGGGAATTAAATGTCAAATTGTCAACAATGGTGGAAGTCATAAAAAGAGTAATCCTTCGATACAACACAAAGTCAATGACAAAGTGAATATTTTTAGATTGAATATATGTATATTTTCTCCTTCAATCCATCAAATTAACAATTAACTGATTCAACTGTATCAGGCATATCGAAGAGACAGAAACGTCAGCAGCAACCAGGCTTTTCTCGTGTTCTCCAGGTCTTATTCTTCCTTCTCGCTGTCCCCTTTTTTTCTTCTTCCTCTCTATTTCTTGTCATTTGCCTCTTATTTGGCTTTTTGTTACGGATTGTCGATCCAACCTGCCAAGAAAGGAGAAACGTTTTAGGAAGCTAAGTGACTCGGCTGTGAGACTTTTTATGTACAGACGCGCCTACGTTTATACAACCACTAAAATCAATCACAAAAACAATATTTCTAGGATGCAAATTTTGTTTTGAAAAAATGAACATTTACGCTTTAACGATTGTTTTTTCATTTATCTGAGACCAAATCTAACTACATTTGAACTTTTTCAACTCAGTGTTCATCGTGATGCTATGCATTATGGGAACAGCATATTACTACCGAGAAGAAACTTTACATCAAAATCTCTGATGAGTGGACGTCATTCCATTGCCAACTCACCTTTCTTAATCATCATAGCTTTCACAGATTTATCTTCCTGGAGTTCTCTAAGAAAATAAAAAATACAGGATAGTTGACCAATCATTATCAAACTGAGCAAAAAAACTAGTCAATAGGTGAACTAATCATGACATTGTGCCTGGCCATTATTTGTTTCATATCAATTCCAAAGTGAAATAAAGGTGATGGTGGATAAAATGGTATTTAAATTCAAATGCGTAAAAACATTGATTTTGAGTGACCTATAGTCCTAGACGAACGAAAATTAGGTATGAATAATAGAGTCAACACCATGTTATTGTTGGTGAAGAATATAGAATGAGGCCAAATATGACCTGTCGAAAACGTATAAATAGTATTCAACTGTATTGACAGAATGAAAATGACTTGCGAGAAATGATGTCATCTCTACAACGTAACGTAGTTTCTTGAGCCCTCGTCAGGACACTGAACTGGTGTGAAAATACATCTACAAGGGGTACACATAGCTATTTACGCAGATGGCTGAATGTTTGTTGGGATCATAGACCCTCGAGAAAGGATTGGCAGTTGTTACATAACAATACTTTGTTACTGTTATGAATATTCAACTACGAGAACTAATGTACAGAGCGGAATGGATAGAATAGTATTTAAATTCATATGCGTAATAACATTGATTTTGAGTGACCTATAGTCCTAGACGAACGAAAACTAGGCATGAATAATAGAGTCACAATAGAGTTGTTGCATAACAATGACTTGCTTCTGTGTCGTTTGTTGATCATGAAATATTCCGGATGGTGGATTATAATAAATTTCTCTGTCAAACAAAGGTTGCAACGCTGTTTAGCCGCTATAATATGGCTTGGCTCCAGCTGGGACCTTTCCATGAATTAGAGTGTGTGATGTTGTTGTCCTTTAAGTTCAAATGTGTGTCCTGAGTAAGATGAATGTTCTAGAGCGTACGTGTCGGATGATGTAATGTGGTTTCTGTATCTTGTCTTGAAATCATTCGCCATGAGTCCATCGTCTGGCTTGGTAGATGATCAAAATTTTTAGGCAGTTATCGTCATGTAGGCATGCGTCTTTTTGTTGAGAGTTGCATATCTTGCTGTTGTTTGTCCCTGTGGTATTGTTGTTGCAATGTGACTGTGTGATTTTAAAATGTGTTTGTTCTGGTTGTCTACGATCTGTTTCGTTTTGTTCATGCTAAAAGGTCATTTTTATCATGTTTCTAATGAATATTTTTCTGAGCTTGAGGTATGTATATTCCGCTCTACTTTTGTTTTGAGCAGTTTGTATATATGCACAGCATAGTGTGTGTGTGTGTATGTGTGTGTGTATATATCTTAATACATATATAACAGCATAGTTCGTGTGTTTGTATATATATATATATATAATATATATATATTGTTATGTAGGTCATTTACCCCACACTCATCATGACCTGAGTTCAATTAGTCTAGAACATTCTCAAGGTCACTGCCCTTGATGACCTCACAACCTTGAATTCAATTAGTCATGTTTGGAATGTTCTGGAAAGTTGATTAGTTGTGTAAGGGAGATAATTTTAGAACAGTAATTAGCATGTCAATAAAAGTTCTAGATTGTTCTTATATGCCTTTATAAAAGGGACGTGCACAGCTTCCAGTCAGACTTTTGGGATCGTGTCTCTTGTGTGTTACTAAACTCCAGCAGTAGTCATTCTCAAGACTTTTCAAGACCTTCACTGTCAACGCTGGATTTATACTGTGGACTTTGTGGCAGCTGCAAGCCTGCAAGGACTGTTCATTCATTCAGATGACTGTTACAACTCTGAGACTGGAGCTTTGCCGTCCCAGCTGAGATAAGTAGTCTGTACACTTTTAAAGCTTGTACTCTATCCCTGACTTAGCAATTAGTTTTGTTTTCGTAATAAATTTTGTTTAAACGTTAACTGCTGAGTTCACCCTTTTGTTCGTTTTCTCTGCACGTAACAAATTGGGGGCTCGTCCGGGAGACGAATATTTTGAGCCGTTTGACAACATTTTGACAGCCTTTTCAAAACTACTGTATACTGTGAACTCAGCGAAATTCAATCATGGCGGAATTCAAGCCAGACGAATTTATGGATGACCTTGATCAGGACACATTTAATTCCCTCAGAAAAGACAACCTCATAGCACTGGCAAATTTCCTTAAAGTAGATGTCAAAAGATCTATGCGCAAGCGAGAAATTCAGTTCAAGATTGCAAAACATTTAGTTAATTCTGGCATTTTGAAGAGTCTGCCTTAAAAGATTATGAGCCTGAGTCTTCCTTCGAACTCAAAAAATTAGAATTAGAAATACAGGCAGATTTGGAGCTTAAGAAATTGGAATTAGAAAAGGAAAAATTGCAAATGGAAGAAAGGGAAAGGCAGGAAAAATTACAAATGAAAGACAAAGAATTACAAATGAAAGACAAAGAATACAAAGAAGAAAGACAGAGAGAAAAGAGAGAGAATTGGAAGACATCGACTACAGTTAGAAATGAGACGTTTAGAGCTTGGACAATCAGGAAAATTCTTCCCTTCAGACAAGTTTGACATCACTAAGCATTTCAGGTTAGTTCCCCCTTTCCAAGAAAAGGATGTTGATAAATATTTCCTTCATTTTGAGAAAATTGCTCAGAGTCTGAATTGGCCTAAGGAGTCCTGGTCTATGCTTTTGCAGAGTGCTTTGGTGGGTAAAGCCAGAGAAATTTACATTCAGTTGTCAGTAGAGCAGGCTTCAGATTATGATTCTGTGAAGGAATTAATTCTCAAGGGCTATGAGTTGGTGCCTGAAGCTTACCGTCAGAAATTTAGGGATTGTGAGAAGGTGAAGGATCAAACTTATGTTGAATTTGCTCGAACAAAAGAACAACTGTTTGATCGTTGGTGCTCTTCTGAAAAGGTCAGTCAGAATTATGACAAATTACGACAGCTTGTTTTGATTGAAGAATTTAAGAGGTGCATTCGGAGTGACATCAAGACGTTTATCAATGAACAAAAGGCAGATACATTGGAGGTTGCTGCACGTTTGGCCGATGATTATTCATTGACCCACAAATCTTCATTTCTCAGCAAACCATCCCAGTCCTTTTCATACAGAAACAATGCAGGTAAATTTAACTCCTCCTTTTCATCCAAGAATTTTCAAAGAGAGTAGAAAATCAAATGACAACAGTTCACAAAGTTCAAGTAACACTCCCACATCATCAGATCCCAAGTCTCAATCTCCTTCTGACAAACAGTTTGGTACACTTTCTTGTAATTATTGTAAGAAAGACGGCCATTTAATGTCAGAGTGTTTCAAATTGAAAAGAAAACGTGAAGGTCAAAGTGGTCAAAATGGATCTAAGCCCACCGGCTTTATTTCTTCATCAACTCAATTAGAGTCTAATAATGTGTGCAACACATTTTCTGAGGTTAAACCCCTCTCATCCCCAATTAATGAGGTCAAGGTCAATTCTTCTCAAGATAGCATTATGGGTATTTTCGAACCATTTATTCATGATGGTTTTATATCACTTTCTAGTGATTTTTCTTCCGCTACCCCTGTCAAAATTTTAAGAGATACCGGGGCTTCCCAGTCTCTTTTGTTGGCAGATACCCTGCCGTTTTCTGAAAAGTCATTTTCAGGTTCTAAAGTTCTTATTAAGGGGGTAGATTGTAATGACTACATTCCTGTTCCTCTCCATAATGTCTATTTGTCTTCGGACTTTGTTTCTGGACCTGTGACTTTAGGTATTAGGCCTTTTTTGCCTTTTGAAGGGATTCACCTTCTTCTTGGAAACGACCTTGCTGGGGACAAGGTCATTACTAATCCACTTGTGACTGATAATCCTAGTTTAGATCAGGATCCAGAGCCAATTGAACAAGAGATACCCGATTTATTTCCTTCATGTGCTATTACTCGAGCCATGTCAAAGAAAACTTCCGAGAATCAAAATACTCTCAAAAATAATGTCACAGATGTTGACTTAAATGACACCTTTCTCAGTCAGGTGTTTGACACGGATCATTCCGTTATCCCTCGTGGATTTGAAACTTCCAGTAAACTTCTGCTGACCAAAGTCAGACATTTTCTAGATCAAATCTCATTGCAGAACAACACAAAGACCCAGATATTTTGTCTTTGTTTGACAGGGTAGATGATGAAGGTAAAACTTCAGATAGCTCTGTTTCCTATTATACAAAATCTGGTATTCTCATGCGTAAATGGAGACCTCCAGATGTCTTGGTTGATGACGATTGGGCTATAAAACATCAAATTGTGGTTCCAAAGCCCTACCGTGCTGAATATTGCGCCTGGCCCATGAAACCCCCTGGGCTGGTCACTTAGGAGTCAGGAAAACTTATCATAAAATTCTCAGTCACTTTTATTGGCCTAATCTCAGGCAGGATGTAGCACATTTCTGTAAAACTTGTCACACATGTCAAATGGTAGGAAAGCCAAATCAGACCATTCCAAAGGCCCCTTTACAGCCAATTCCTGCATTTCAAGAACCATTTAGTAGGATACTAATAGACTGTGTTGGGCCCCTACCAAAAACAAGATCAGGAAATGAGTACATGCTGACAATATGTGTACATCAACTCGGTTCCCGAAGCCATACCACTGAGAAATATAAAGACAAAGACTATAGTGAGAGCTTTAGTCAAATTTTTCACTTTATTTGGCCTCCCTAAATGTGTCCAGTCCGATCAAGGCTCCAACTTTATGTCTGGAATTTTTCAACAAGTAATGGATCAGCTAGGCATTAAACAGTATAGGTCATCCGCCTATCATCCAGAAAGTCAGGGTGCTCTTGAGCGATTTCATCAAACTTTGAAAAACATGATTAGGACCTACTGTTTTGACACAGAGAAGCAGTGGGATGAAGGAATTCATTTTCTGCTCTTTGCTGTTAGAGAGTCAATTCAAGAGTCTCTTGGTTTTAGCCCATTTGAGCTTGTATTTGGACATACAGTCCGTGGCCCACTTAAGCTCGTTAAAGAGAAATTCCTATCAGACGATGATGATTGTCTGAATATTTTGCAATATGTGTCAGATTTTCGTACAAAACTCTCTAAAGCATGTGAATTAGCCAGAGAAAATCTGAGTCATCTCAGCAGTCAATGAAAACCAAATATGATAAAAACACCTCAAAACGGAAGTTTGAACCAGGTCAAAAAGTTCTTGTTCTACTTCCAATTCCTGGCAAACCACTCCATGCTCGTTACTTTGGGCCATATCTAATCGATAAGAAATTGAGTGATTTAAATTACATCATAATAACACCTGACAGGCGAAAACAAAAACAGCTATGTCACATAAATATGCTTAAGCCATATTTGGATAGGGATAATCCTACTATAACTCAGCCTGTCAGTGCAGTCAGTTCAAACCATTATGAAGATAGTGATACTGAAACTGACTTGAGTGAAAATACTCTAAACTCAAAGCTGGGCTCGGTCAAGCTTCAGAACTCAGAAATCCTGGAGAAGCTGGAGTCTACAAAGTTGGCACACCTCCAGCCAGAACAACAACAACAGGTGAAAGAACTGCTCCACGAATATAAACACCTGTTTCAAGATGTTCCAACGAGGACAAACGTCATCTATCACGACGTTGATGTTGGGGACAGTAAGCCTGTAAAACAACATCCATACAGACTGAATCCAACAAAAGCGAAATATCTCCAGGAAGAAGTCAAATACCTGCTGGACAATGACTTTATTGAACCCAGTAAAAGTAACTGGAGTTCGCCGTGCATACTTGTTCCCAAATCAGATCACAGTTATCGTATGTGCACGGACTTTAGGAAGGTCAACACTTTAACAAAGACAGACACTTCCCAATCCCGAGGATTGATGACTGCATCGACCGAGTGGGAAAAGCCAAGTATGTGACGAAATTTGACCTACTGAAGGGATTTTGGCAAGTCCCTCTGACGGATCGTGCTCGTGAAATATCCGCCTTTGTTACACCAGACGGATTGTTCCAGTACAAGGTGATGCCATTCGGAATGAAGAACTCTCCGGCAACGTTCCAACGGATGATCAACGACGTCATATCCGGGCTAGACGGGTGTGCAGCTTACGTTGACGACGTCGTCCTGTATAGTGACACCTGGGAGGAACACATCAAGCTCATGCGGAAGTTCTTTGAGAGACTGAGTAAAGCAATGTTGACTGTCAACCTTGCCAAATCTGAGTTTGGTTGGGCGAGGGTACTTACCTCGGACATACTGTAGGACAGGGTGAGGTAAAACCTGTTGATGCCAAAATCAGTGCCATTTCAAGTTTTCCCATACCAAACTGCAAACGACAACTGATGCGCTTTCTCGGTATGGCTGGTTACTACAGAAAATTCTGTCCAAATTTCTCCACAATTACTGAGCCTTTGACTAACTTACTTAAAAGAAAGTAAAGTTTGTTTGGTCAGAGCAATGCCAACAGGCATTTGATACACTTAAAGCCATACTGCAAAGTGCTCCAGTGTTGTCTGCACCAGATTTCACTTTGCCATTCAAATTAGCTGTGGATGCTAGTGATACGGCTGCTGGTGCTGTTTTATTGCAAGAGGATAGTCATGGTGTAGATCATCCTGTTTGCTATTTTTCACGCAAATTTAACAAATCCCAGAGAAACTACTCTACAATTGAAAAAGAGTGTTTATCTTTGATATTAGCTTTACAGCATTTTGAAGTTTATGTTACTTCTTCAAATCAGCCAATAGTGGTTTATATTGATCACAACCCTCTTGTTTTTCTGCAGAAATTTAAAGGCAAAATCAGAGATTGCTAAGATGGAGTTTAATGTTACAGGAGTTTAATCTTGATATTAGACATATCAAAGGCAGAGACAATTTAATTGCAGACTGTCTTTCTCGTATTTAGAGTTTATTGTTGTTCACTTTCAAGAAGTTTTACTTTAGAAAAAAAAAAAAATTTGAGTACTTAAATCCTTTTCAAGATTACATTTGTAAAAGAAAGATTTTTCTTTGAAAATTTTCTTTTTTTGAAGAGGGGGTGTGTTATGTAGGTCATTTACCCCACACTCATCATGACCTGAGTTCAATTAGTCTAGAACATTCTCAAGGTCACTGCCCTTGATGACCTAACAACCTTGAATTCAATTAGTCATGTTTGGAATGTTCTGGAAAGTTGATTAGTTGTGTAAGGGAGATAATTTTAGAACAGTAATTAGCATGTCAATAAAAGTTCTAGATTGTTCTTATATGCCTTTATAAAAGGGACGTGCTCAGCTTCCAGTCAGACTTTTGGGATCGTGTCTCTTGTGTGTTACTAAACTCCAGCAGTAGTCATTCTCAAGACTTTTCAAGACCTTCACTGTCAACGCTGGATTTATACTGTGGACTTTGTGCAGCTGCAAGCCTGCAAGGACTGTTCATTCATTCAACTGACTGTTACAACTCTGAGACTGGAGCTTTGCCGTCCCAGCTGAGATAAGTAGTCTGTACACTTTTAAAGCTTGTACTCTATCCCTAACTTAGCAATTAGTTTTATTTTCGTAATAAATTTTGTTTAAACGTTAACTGCTGAGTTCACCCTTTTGTTCGTTTTCTCTGCACGTAACAATAATATATGTATGTATGTATGTATATATATCTATATAGTTGCCTTTCAGTGAGCATATTCGTAAAAGCAAAGCAATACACGTTCCATACTATTCTACGAAAAAATGACTGAATACCGAGTACAATTTCTCTTACTCACCTCAGTCTATCTTGTTCCATTGTATCGACGATTCTGTTTCTCTCCTGTACAATTTCTTCGAGTTTCTTTAAAAGATCAGTTGTTATCTCCTTGTGTTCTTCGTTATTAACGGTTTGCAGGAGACGAATCTCGGATTCTACTCTGGCTTGTTTTTCCTCCAAAGTTTGTTGCCTGGAGCTTTAATCGAAAATATAACTTAATTACAATATTACATCAAAAGAATATTCATGAGTGTTTGTAAGCTCGTTATATAATATGAAACATATCTCTGTAAAACAATGTTGTGAGATATAACGATTACAGTAGTGTTCATATACAACACAAGTGGCACAACATGATGGAATTATGATATCCTGAGATTTTGAAATTCATTGACAACAGAGAAGATTTAGGTCTTTATCATAAATCGAGCTTCAAAGAGAACATCTCTCAATTTCAATTCATTCAAATCGGTCCTTCTATAAGATAAGTCGCATTTCATAGAAATCATTTCGCTATACATGAGTCAAATCAGGATTGAGATGCTAGCAATGACACTTACAGTTGATGAAGTTCATGCTCTCGTCTCATCAGTCCATTCTTCTTATCTACCAACAGGAAATATTCTTTTAAAATGGATTCATCGGTACTCCGGGATTCGTCGCCTGCAGGAACAAGTCGGTAATTGGCTCGGTTATAAAATAAGTAAGAATGTCGATAAGGTAGGAATGAAAATGGTTGATTAATAGCAATATTTTCCTATCAAATGAGTTGTACAGATGCAATTATAAGTCGTCACATGTTTATATATCACATCAGGCACATGGAAGTCGAAGTGTCAAAAGTAACAAGTCACTTCAAATTTGACTTCATATAAATAAATGTACATTAGAATAACAAGATTAAAAAATCGATACAGGCACGTCAGGCACAATGTAACAATGATTTTCTAAATAAAAATATATTCTTACTTTGCATTTCTTCACGTTCCCGAAGTTTCTTTTCCAAATTGGCCAATTTCTCATCGAAAAGTTTATTCATTTTTTTAAGCTCATCGAGTTCAGCCCTGATCTCAGCTCTTGGTGAATTCACTGATATCTGGAAACATATACGATCGTAAAGTAAAAATGACACAACAGAAGTACAAACGTTTCTCATATTTATGATTGCCATTGAAATACATCTTACTTAGAAATTTGATGATCTTTTTCTAAATTTTGAACGGGAAATGAGGAAATGCTCTATTTGGTTTTTCAAGTGGCGATATAGATTGAGATGCTGCGGCAATAATCCAATTTTGCCAACGGGTAAATGTTCTGTTGTGATTATAACTTTTAAATATGAAGTGACTTTCTTCAGCAAAATGTCCAAGGTGCATAGATATAATTACTACTTTTCCAAATACATAACAGAACCAGGAGCAACAACCACAAAACAGTGCCTTTTTTGTCGCGTGTACCTTTTCTTTCAAACTTCATTACTCTGTGAACGTGTAATAATCGTAAAATCTAATGTAGACAGCATAATAGGTCCAACCTTTTCTCTGTTGGAGGCAATGGAGCCCTTCTTTTCTTCCGCTTTGGTATGATCGGACTTTCTGTGGAGGATGGTGCTGGGAGAGCTTTGTCCTTGAAAGTCGCTGGAGATTTTGGTGCATTGACCTGTAGAAAAAATGATATTATTATTATACCTTCTGAACCAACCATACATTTCTTCAAACATTCCGTGAAAGTTTAACCACCATTGATAAAAGATAATAATGAAAATATCACAGTCAATGTGGATGAAATATTATAATGAAACTTATGCACCATGCTATAACATGACATGACTGCGATATTTTCGCTTCGCTTTCCGATACAAAACGAGGTAAATCTGTGTGTCTATAGATGCTTTTTAGTCCCCACGGACACCGTCCGGGGGGACTTATAGGTTTGGTCATGTCCGTGCGTGTGTCCGTGCGTCCATGTGTGCGTCCGTGCGTGCGTGCGTCCGTCCGTTCATGCAGATATCTCAGAGATGCCTGGAGCGATTTCATTCAAACTTGGTACAAGGATTACTTCATATGTCATACAGATGCACGTCAATTTGTTTTGTGATACGATCCAATATGGCTGCCAGGCGGCCATTTTATTATGATTTTTTCATGTACAGAGCCGTAACTCAGGCATGTTTTTCAACCGATTTTATTCAAAGTTGGTACAAGGACATTGACCCATGTCATAGATATGCACGTCAATTTGTTTTGTGATACGATCCAATATGGCTGCCGTGAGGCCATTTTGTTAAAAATTTTTCCATGTACAGAGCCATAACTCAGGCATATCTCAACTGATTTTATTCAAACTTGGTACAAGGACATTGACCTATGTCATACATATGCACGTCAATTTGTTTTGTGATACGATCCAATATGGCCGCCAGGCGGCCATTTTATTACGATTTTTTCATGTACAGAGCCATTACTCAGGCATGTTTCAACCGATTTTATTCAAAGTTGGTACAAGGACATTGACCAATGTCATAGATATGCACGTCAATTTGTTTTGTGATACAATCCAGTATAGCCGCCGTGCGGCCATTTTGTTACGATTTTTTTCATGTACAGAGCCATAACTCAGGCATATCTCAACCGATTTTATTCAAAGTTGGTACAAGGACATTGACCTATGTCATACAATATGCACATCAATTTGTTTTGTGATATGATCCAATATGGCCGCCAAGCGGCCATTTCATTACGATTTTTTCATGTACAGAGCCATTACTCAGGCATGTTTCAACTGATTTTATTCAAATTGGTACAAGGACATTGACCAATATCATAGCTATGCACATCAATTTGTTTTATGATACGATCCAATATGGCCGCCGTGCGTCCATTTTGTCATGATTTTTTCATGTACAGGGCCATAACTCTGGCATATCTCAACCGACTTTATTCAAAGTTGGTACAAGGACATTGACCTATGTCATACACATGCACATTGATTTGTTTTGTGATACGATCCAATATGGCTGCGGTGTGGCCATTTTGTTACGTTTTTTTCATGTCTTGAACCATAACTCAGAAATGTATCAAGCAAATTTATTAAAAGTTGGTACAAGCTAGGAGATTGATTAATGTCATACATATGCACGTTAATTTGTTTTGTGATACAATCCAATATGGTCGCCGTGTGGCCATTTTATTACGATTTTTATGTCCTGAACGATAACTCAGACATGTATCCAGCGAATTTTTTCAAAAGTATTTTTATCACAGATTTAATGAAGAGGACTCTATCCTCTCTGAGAACCTGTAATCAAAGTACCCATTAACAGTGGGGACTGTGTCATCAACGATGACTTGTTTATTGATATTATTGTATTTGATTAGACTAGCGTGGTTACAGTGCATGTGTGTGCAAGAAATTTGATTTTGGAATTCACCGAAATGTTGATTCACAATACATTGTAGTCTATGAGGGAACGATGAATTTGACAATTGATATAAATGTACATGATGGGAATCGGATGTTTGAAAGAGCAGATGTGAATAACAAATATGATATAAGAGTTGCACCCAAGTGATTATTTGTAAATGTTAAAAACTATTGTTTGAAAGTTCAAGATCATATGGGAAATTATATTGATACGGACTGAGACACTCAGGGGAGGATCACTATTTTTTCTGCAAGAAAAGTGGGGAGGGTCGCTCTTTTACGAGCAAACACTTTTGAAGGGACACTATTTTTTCGGGCAGCGTCATTTTGAAAAACAACCGCCCTCCCCCACCCCACCACCACCCCTTGTAATTTCTGTCCAGTCTCTCAGTTCGACATAGTTCGTCTATAGAGTCATGTTGATACTTTATTACGTTGAAACACAACCTAGTTTCACAAGATCACTAGAACAATTACCAATAATGACTTTGACTAACCTTTCTTTTCTGGAGTGGATGCAGAGGTGCCTTTTTCTTGATTTTAATTTGATCAATGGGACTTTTCAAAGTCTTGTCTCCGGCAGCTTTGAGTGACAAATCTGCAGTCCCTGTCATCACAGCAGGTTTCCGAAAGGAGTTCACCTTGTGTGCATCACAGGGTGGAGGACGTGCAGGCCGCTTTGTCTTTATTCTGGTTTGGGTTTGACCGTCTTTTTCGTCAAAGTCGTGTCGGTTGTCGAAGTCGTCAGAAAAAGGGTTTGTTGGGTCAAACTTGTCTTGTGTCAAGTCAGTCTGTTTGTCGTCGTTATGTCGGTCGTCGTAATCGTCAGAAAAAGGGTTTGTTGAATCAAACTTGTCTTGTGTCAAGTCAGTCTGTTTGTCGTCGTTATGTCGGTCGTCGTAATCGTCAGAAAAAGGGTTTGTTGGGTCAAACTTGACTTGTGTCAAGTCAGTCTATTTGTCGTCGTCATGTCGGTCGTCGTAATCGTCAGAAAAAGGGTTTGTTGGGTCAAACTTGTCTTGCGTCAAGTCAGTCTGTTTGTCGTCGTCATGTCGGTCGTCGTAATCGTCAGAAAAAGGGTTTGTTGGGTCAAACTTGTCTTGTGTCAAGTCAGTCTGTTTGTCGTCGTCATGTCGGTCGTCGTAATCGTCAGAAAAGGGTTTGTTGGGTCAACTTGTCTTGCGTCAAGTCAGTCTGTTTGTCGTCGTCATATCGGTCGTCGTAATCGCCAGAAAAAGCGTTTGTTTGGTCAAATTTGTCTTTTGACAGAGCGTTCTGTTTTTCACCGTCCTTATGCCGGTCGAAGAAGGCATCAGTAAACGGGCTGTGTGTTGTTCAAAATTTACTTGTTTTTGAACTTTTATTTTTTATTCAATGTTGCCTGGTCGTCAACCTCCTCATCTTTTTCCAGATTGTCAATGCAAATGTCGCAACCTCCCTCGCTTTCTTCTCCAACCTGTTGAACACATACGCATTGTCCAGTGTCAGCTATTTTATCTCTAATGTATTTTTAACGCTAGCACTCCGCTCCCTGCTTTGACATAGTGCAATCTATCAATCCATGCACACATGCATGCATGCATACATACATGCATACGTACGTATATACGTACGTACATACACACATACATACATACGTACAAACATACACATGCATACCTACATACGTACCTACCTACATACGTACCTACCTACATACGTACGTACGTACGTACGTACGTACGTACGTACGTACATACATACATACATACATACATACATACATACATACATACATGCATACATACATGCATACATGCATGCATGCATGCATACGTACATACATACATACACACATACACACATACATACATACATGCATACATACATACATGCATGCATACATACATACATGTGCATTCTATGCATTTCAGTAATATGATCCTTCAGGTGGTGTAGCAAATGAATGACATGTAGATGAATTAAGTTTTATCCTACCTTTTCCTCGAAGTCACCGATGAAAGGCCTCCAACAGCAACAGAGACACCTTAACCACATCAACAACTGTCTGAATCCGTGGCTTCCACTGCAATATTGATTTTACATATGAATCAAAATTACATTTAAAACGTATGCTATTTTGCAAAGTTTATTGTATTTGATTTACAGTTTCTGATAATGGCCACTGTAAGTATAGCCCAGTAAATTCAATGATCATACAGCATAGCTTGTCCTCTGCCCATTCTGCAATGCTTAGATCGTTTCTGATTTGTGAAGAATGATAAATTACCAACAATTAATCTCAATGATCGATATCGTCATCGAGTTGAATTTCTTGAATGAAGTTCACTTAAAATTACTTACAGCGTATCGTGTGAAATTTCCGTGTTGTCTTTAACCTTGCTTTGATCATTGATGTTATTCATGTTGAATTTATCCTGGAAAATAAAATAATTTTATGTTTCTTGAATGAAAGACAGCAGAGCTCTTTATTCTTTTGCAAATAAGTATGAAAGTATGATCAAAGCCTTACAATACTACCTGAAATTGCTCAACTAACGATCACGTCACCCGCTTTCGAATACTAGTATTGTATTGTCAGCCAGGTTCCAATTTCTGTCATTTACAAAGCGCATGCGCACGAGATCACATTAAGCGCTTTTGAGTTCGGGACGACGCGCGATGTTGACCAAGAAACGTGTGCGTTCATTTACGCTTTAACAATAAATTGTTCTGCAATTCGAACAGTTCAAGCGTCTTTTGTCACACCAAAAATCTCGGAAGTTAAGAGAGCTGAAAGGAACTTTCATATAACATGCACTGGAATGTTTCGACATATTGAAAACATCTTTATATTAAACTTCTTTAACTCCTGAAATTCAGAAACAGGAATTTAAGCATCTTTTGTTAAAATAAGTAGCTCTTTCAAGTTAAAATACAAATGTATTTACAAGAACTTCAAATGAAAATACCGATGATATGTTTTTCTTTATTTCTCCGACTGCTATACGGAGATGTTATCATCTGACTTTTCTTGATGCCAAAATATAGATATGCGTTTTGAAAATTATTAATTTTATTTAATCAAAAACTCAGCTTGTGTATATAAATATAATTTCATATCCCGTTTTTAATCTTAGTAATATATGTCTGTGAAAAAACAGAATATACTTACTGAGATATTATTCCGCACTCCTTACTGTTCGGACGTAACACGCAAACTGAGGCTTCTTGACAGCGTGTGTGACGTAATATTCGATGGTAGCCGTGGTTCCTGTGACTTTTGACCAATCAAAATTGTAAGCGATAACGCTGAAAGAATTCTTACATACGAGATCTCGCTCTGACGTACAATGATTGGAAACAACTGTGTTTATTTCAGCAATAAAACACACTGTCTATGACGAGATTTTGACAAGTTATGCACATTTATGCACTAGCGGTAGCCATAGCATATATGGTCAAAATCAAGTGCTTGTCCGCTGCTGAGGTGGTTTATTCCTTTTGATCACCACATTTTCAAATCTTCCGTGAAACGTTAAAACGGCTTTTTTCTATCTGATGGCATGTGCATGTTTCAACTATGCAAATCCCAAATAGGCCTACAGCACTTCATTTTCACATATCTAGTACTAATCAGATTGCTGGGAGTTTGGACGAAGATTTCAAGTTAGGTGTAGATATTATCGTACATGTCCACTTCATCTTCCGCGATTTACCAACGGTATTAATCACAAAAGCAATTAAATGTTACGAGGAATATCAACAAGCTGTTATTTAGGTTATAATCATTTCAATTCAATTGATTTGATTTAATAATTGACAAGACTATTGCGCTCTATTTCATTGAAGACTGTCTTTCTATTTGTCTGTGAAATCTGCAGAACAATGATGAGCGCATGTTTTTATCAACTAAGATTGAAATGTTTACAGGAAATATTCAATGCCCGTGTTTGTGACTTTATTCGTTTAGCTAAATGCAACCTCTCTTTTAAACTCTAAACAGATTTAATTTTGGTGTAGTCTAGCTATCCTATATCAATAACTTTCTGTTCAGAAGATTATAACTTTCGCTTACCACACTATTGTATTTTTTTCGTCTCTATACTTGATATTTTTATGTCTCGGAAACAAGTTAATACCCTATCAAAATAAGCATTGTTTGTAAAACAGTGTGCATGGTATGAAATTCTCTTTCGTTATTAATTAACTTCAGTCCCTACAATCAACAAGCCAGTAGTTTTCGATACTGCCTCGGCACACCCGTAATTTTTGTTTTCAAATCTCCCCGGCCATTCTTCCGCCCTCTAAAAGTGTTTGTCAACAGACTTTCATCAGCCCTCAAATGAACTAATTTTAGTCGATAAGTTTTTCCCCGATTGTGGTACTTTGTAGAGTAGTAACTCAGATCGTAGACTTGGTTCAAGTGTTGTGTGCTCTGTGAATGTTTCAGTAGGATGAACGGGGACACCGCGACATTGCACTTTTATATGATATCCGATATATTAGACTACACAATATCGAAGTTAGATTGGCTTTGCTAGATCGATAAGGTGGTGAAATCTCCGATATATCGAATATTTACCCGCGACTTGACAAAATCAAGTATCGTCCAGTATCGAAGTTAGGCTGCGTTTAAAAAATGGGGGGGGGGGGGGGGCTGGAGGAATCGCGATTGAAATCATTTTTTTCAGATCCCCCCAATACCCTAAAAAAGTTTCAAGTCCCCTCCTCAATACCCTAAAAAAGTTCCAAGTCCCCTCCTCAATACCCTAAAAAAGTTTCAAGTCCCCCCCCAAAAAAAATTACCATATAGCCGCATATTTATTAGGAATGGACGCAGAGTAAAAATAAACATGTTTTGTGTAGTTCTGCACGCAGATTTTCAACACTACCCCTTATCAGCAATTTGTAGAGCCATATACCTAGAGCAAGTTCTTAAATTGATTCATTTTTAATACATCAGTGGACTTCATTGATTTCTCAGTCTAGCCGACTTGAGTTTATCAAACTCTGGCCAGGTCAATGGCACCAGCTGAAAGGCACACAAAGTGACAATCATGAGAGAGTAGGAAAATTGTGTATTCCTGGGTACGTTTTACCAAATGGTGAAAAAATCAACACAGCGACCTACCGATTTTTTTTTTCAAAAGTACAAAGACATGTACAATTTAGTTGCCACTAATTATAAATGTTTTACAAACTTGACAATCCTGGAAGGTTAAAATATTCCATGAAATTAATGTTTTAATTTAGTCTTCTATGTGTTGCTCTCTGGCTGGATCTTGTGTACAAGTAGATGAATGTTTCACTGTCAATTGAGTGTCCTATGACCGAAACTCTTCTAAACTACATCAGAGTCAGAGCTACATGTATCATTGTCACTGCCAGTATGTCGTAGCAGGGCAGTATAGTTGTATTACCGTTTTATTTTGACAATATTTTTGTTCAGTTTATACAATTGTGTTCTTGTTCTACTCCTTGCAGCATATTGAGCTGTCCAGTATTCAGCTTGCCAACACAGCTTAAATGTACCGTGCATTTGTATCATCCAATTATCACCAATATTTAGACAAACGGGCTTTGTTGACAAACTGAATATTGTATTTTTCAGCATGCTGTAGAGAGACACCAAGAAACTGTGTTGATACATTGCACAGAAATATTGAACAAATTATCAACAGTGCAGCTCCTGCCCCCTTAAAAGGCCGACTTGTTTTACGAAAGTTTAATGGCATTCGTACATTTTTAGATTTTTTCGTGATTAAAGACATAAAAGGCGACAAAACGATTCTAGATTTTGTTTAATTAAGCTTATTATTAACATTTGAACCCACTGGACGACATCAAAATGTTGAGAGTCATTATATTTTCAGGCCCCCCTATAGGCAGAGCAAAACTTTCAAGTCCCCCCTCGACTACCCCAAAAATTTTCGAATTCCCCCATCCTTCACCATTTTTTTGAATGCGGCCTTAGAGTCAGTCCATAGAAGTCGGGTTTGACCAGACCCGTAAGGTGATGAAATCTCCGATATATATCGGATATTTACCCGTGATTTGACAAAATCTAGGATCGTCTAGTATCGAAGTTAGAGTCAGTCCTTGGAAGTCGCGAGTTTGACCAGACCTGTAAGGTGGTGAAATCTCCGATATAATATATATATATATATATAATATATATATATATTATATATATATATTATATATATATATATATATATATATATATATATATATATATATATATATATATATCTCGGATATTTACCCGTGATTTGACGAAAACTATCATCTAGTATCGAAATTAGAGTCAGTCCTTGGAAGTCGGGTTTGACTAGACCTGTAAGGTGGTGAAATTTCCGATATATATCGGATATTTACCCGCGATTTGACAGAATCTCGTATCATCTATCAAAATTTAAGTCAGTCCTTGGAAGTCGGGTTTGACCAGACCTGTAAGGTGGTGAAATTTCCGATATATATCGGATATTTACCCGCGATTTGACACAATCTAGTATGGTCTAGTATCGAAGTTAGTGTCAGTCCTTGGGGAGAATTGAGGTATACAAATAAATATCGGGTAAATATCGGCGATTTCACAGACCTGGCGTGCCGAGGCACAAGTAGCCACAAGTCAAGTCATTCTGTCCCGATACCAGAATCGTCTGGTATGGATATAATTAGAGTCCCGAAATGGCCGGTAAATATCGGCGATTTCCAGACTCGGCATACCATGGCACAAAGCAATTTATTCTGGTATCGTCTAGTATCGATATTAGAGTCCCCAAATCGCCGATAAATATCCGGTAAATATCGGCGATTTCACAGACCTGGCGGGCCGTGGCACACGGCAAATCGTTCTCGTATCAATTATCGATATTAGAGTCTCGAAATCGTCGATATGTCAAACTTTGATACTAGATGGTAAATATCCGATATTTAAAAATTGTGCAAAGTCGCGCCTTCATGGGGTGAACGCGATGACTTGTGTTCTGTTTTCATGTAAAACGCGAGTAGGGTGAACGCTGTACAGGAAAGTTTCTCCCGGAATCAATCCGGCAGAAACTAACTCACTACTGCGCAGACTCAAAGGTAACGCGTTCAGGAAAACCTGGCCTGAGGCCTTGGTGCTAAATTCCAAATAGGTTTGAATGAAATAGGGGAGACTCAAGAGAAGCTATTACAATTTTTTTTTAGTAATCCGCTGACTTGAACCAAGCAAGTCTACTCAGTTCATTGACTGATGGCATTGCGATGGGTGTTTTATTGAATTACATAAAAAATCGTATGCCCAGTGCACAATATAACACATCAGCAATGTGCAGTCTTTCAGATTGCCTTGTCAATAACTTTTGGAATTGCTCGTACAGAATTTGTGATATCGTCTTGTGCAGATCTTATGAGAATTATCGCCATTTAAAAACGACAGAAACTTAGCATAATACATAATTAGCTTTTATCTGATCATCGCTATATGCTCACTACTGGTTTTCTGACTGCTCATTTGTTTCGCGCGAACGCACCTAATTAATGCGCCATGTTTGGAATGCACAAAATTCTGCTTAGCTAATAAATTTTAGTTTCCTTTTAACTCTCCAAAAGTTCTTTGTCAAATTGCATTTCAATTTATCGATGTCCGCATGGCCATATGCCATGTTGAAAAGTAAACTGCAAAGTCGATCCAATATCCTAATTTCTATTTGAGTTTACATGTAGGTGCGGTCTTTTCGGAGTCCCCCTGACGAAAATAATGGACACCTCGAAACAGTCGATCAGATTGAACCAAACAGTGACGTTGACATATCACTTATAGTATCAGCAAGCGTGGTGGCCATGTTGTCAGATGTTGTGTTTGGATCTGGTGTGGTGTCCAATCTGCTTAAAATTAGATGCAGAGTACGGCGGCGTCTATACTTACGCGGTATTCTCTGCTGTCGCCTCTCAATATTATATATATATATATATATATATATATATATATATATAATATATATATATATATATATATATATATATATATATATATATATATATAATGTTTGATAACTGATACATGTATTCTACTGGAAGTTGGAGGTATTAAAGAAGTGCACGCGGATACATGAAATTTGCAAGTTTTGAATTTCATCGAAACTGTTGTATATGTCGGTTGTGAGAAAACCATTTTTATTTATTTATTTATTTATTTATTTGACGGATCAACAGACCCAAGGGCCCAATAACAGACTCCCAGAAAATAAATACAAACACACAAAAAGGCAAACAGTACAATATCAACAAATAGTAAACATTAAAAAATATAATATGTACAGAATGAATACAGAGAATGGCCGCTAAGGATAAAAATACTTGGACACAAACGTCTTAAAAGCAGTACTAGGTAAAAATATTCACAGAAGTGTCATTACATAGTGTAATAGACCTAATGATAAAATCATATTTTCTAAGATTCGACCTGCAACGTTGAACTTGAAATAAAGATGGGGCCCCGAGGCATCTGAGTGGTGCATAAAATGGCAATTTATATAAAAGGGAGGGACAAGAATACAGTATCTGCGTAGTAATAAGTTTCTCGACAATAATAGTGCTCTCTATACAGTTACAGCCAACTGTCAATGGCGGTAAGCATTACAGCCATTGTCCTTTCAAATTTAAATAGCCAATTATAGTTGGGGTAGTTGATAGAATTATTCTCGTGACGTGTGATCTCTTATTCATCAGATGAAACATGGCATAAAAGTGATTATTTACAAAACTGAAAAGTCTTCTTTGAAGGGCAAATGAGAAATAATTTCAATTGAGATATTATTGATATGACTGTGACATAACAGGGAAAGGCACTGTTTTTGTGCATTAAAATTAGGGGAGGTCATTATTTTTATGCAAGCACTTTTAAAGTATCACTTTTTTCCATGCATGGTCATTTTGAAAAACACTAACCCTCCCGGTATGTAATTTATATTCAGTCCCTTAGCACAATTTAACCATCCGTGGAAGACTGCTGTATACTTACGGTGTAAGCTGAGATTAAAAAATATTTCAATATTTAATACACTGCTATCATTTCACTCATTCTTTAACATATAAGGTACGTAATTGCAAGCTATAATTGGGCTCTGTTAACAGCTTCTGGTACACGTAAAATGAGTAGGCAATTTTTTCTCACAGGGTGTTCACTAAAGTATCTGCTCTATCATGATATTCAAATACTGTTTTTCAATTATCCTTAGGGAGTGTCTGAATTACTTCCAGGGGCCCAGAAGATTTTCAGGGGGGACCATCCATTTCCCCCAAGAAAAATAATTTTTTGGGGGGATGGACAAAAATACCAAAATCTTTTTGGGAGGACTAAGGAAAAACCACATGAATTCAATATATGCCAAGTGTCATTGATGTTCTGTTTGTTTCTTTCCATTGTCATAGTGTATATTATGGAATTGTTTGTGTGTGTATTATAGTTACTTTTGTAGTATTGCAGAACAGAAAGGACGCTCAAGCCTGATAAAATACAATCTGATTTTATGAGTAATATTCACTCATAATTACTCCTATCTTTTGTGGGGAAAACAACAATGCCCGCAAGCAATTGTTGAACATTCGAACACACTACATTGTGTCACAGATATTCATGCTGTTAGATTGCATTCACAAATACTGGTACTGCTGGGGGGGGGGGGGTCGACGAGGCAGGCCAGAGTGACTGTACATATACAACGTTTAATGGCTTATGTGGGCCTTTAGCTTGTAATAATCACAATGTCAAGTGCATTTGAACACATTATCCATCAAATATGTAAAGGCAAAGTATGTAATGGTCGACAAGTGTCGCAATTAACGGACACACACAAACACACACAATACCATGCAGCCTGGTACATGTACATCAAAATTTAAGTGATATAAACTACCATACCAAGGTAAAGCTGTCTTCTTATTATATTTTATTACATGGGATTAATGTAAGTGGTATTTGGTAATTCATCAAGCAGTAATATTTAAGAAAACTTATTATTGGCTTGGAGATCTTTGGTTGTGTTTCTGTGAAAATATCACAAACATATACAATTTTGCCTCACAGTTTCTGACATAGGAAATAAATGGGAAACACTTTTTATACATTCTACCTACTCCTCTCAAGGATTTCATTGGGTTCACAGGAATCCATTCTGAGAGATAAACATACACAGCTCCATGCACAATTGTCGTAGGTATAAACCAGCTAATTTATTCCACACTATTAAACATAACAACAAAATTGTGCAAAGTATGCTGCAAATACAATGAGTATTGTGCATTCATGATAACACCAAAGTAAAGTGAAAATACACAGTAGATGAATTGGTGGCCTTTAAGGTCAAAGTTCATTATGATGCATTTAAGGACCCCACTATGTTATGCACAACTCATACAGTTGCTGAAACTCTTTGTGTACTGGTATGGTGACCATCATGGAACAATCTCTAATGTTCAATTTGTGAAATGTCAACATTGTGCTGCTGATTCAAGCATGCTCAATATTATCGTACTATCATATGCTAAAGCCAAGTTTGTGTCTCTGAACAGAAAATACTGGAATTTGTTCTCAGTCACGACAACCCACATCTATGTCATCAATTTTGGTGTGTCTGAACTTTTGGGGTTGATCATCAATGTGATCCTCAATGTAAACAAAACAGCATGGTGGCTGTCTAGACTACCCTAATCTCATTGAGCTTTGTGACTTTAGTAACAAGCTTAATTCGGTTTTTTAATGGAAGAAAAATCGCAGTAGACAAAATACAAAGTGCATAGATTCAATCAGCACAAGCTAATACTACCTAACATCTAAGAAGATATCATCTACAGTACTGACAGACGCATTATAAAAACAAGTCATCGTTGATGACACAGTCCCCACTTGTTAATGGGTAGTACTTTGATTACAGGTCCCCAGAGAGGATAGAGTCCTCTTCATTAGGTCTGTGATAAAAATACTTTTGAATAAATTCGCTTGATACATGTCTGAGCTGTAGTTCAGGACATGAAAAAATCGTAATAAAATGGCCACATGGCGGCCTTATTGGATCGTATCACAGAACAAATCTATGTGCATATGTATGACAGACATCAAGCTCTATGGGTTTGCTCAGAATTAGATATACGCATAATTAATGAGGTACAGTATGAAGCATCATAAGGTCTCCCATCATACCATATATGAAGGGTGTACCACTTGTGGTTACTGAGTTATGGACAAACATGTATATTTGAGGTCAAAGGTCATCGACGTCATGTGACATTTTGTCAAAATAATTGTATTGCTAAGTTATCACTATATACCAAAAATCAGACCTCTAGCTCTATTGGCTCGCTCAAAATTAGATATGCGCATAAGTAATGAGGTACAATATGTGGCATCATAAAGTGTCCCATCATACCATACATGAAGGTAGTAGCACTTGTGGTTACTGAGTTATGGACAAATATGTATATTTGGGGTCAAAGGTCATCGAGGTCATGTGACATTTTGTCAAAATAATTGTATTGCTAAGTTATCCCTATATACCAAAAATCAGACCTCTAGCTCTATTGGCTTGCTCAAAATTAGATATGCGCATAATTAATAAGGTACAATATGTGGCATCATAAAGTGTCCCATCATACCATACATGAAAGTAGTAGCACTTGTGGTTACTGAGTTATGGACAAATATATATATTTGAGGTCAAAGGTCACCGAGGTCACGTGACATTTTGTCAAAAAAATTGTATTGCTAAGTTATCCCTATATACCAAAAATCAGACCTCCAGCTCTATTGGCTTGCTCAAAATTAGATATGTGCATAATTAATGAGGTACAATATGTGGCGTCATAAGCTGTGCCATCATACCATATATGAAGGGTGTAGCACTTGTGGTTACTGAGTTGTGGATGAATATGTATATTTGAGGTCAAAGGTCATTGAGGTCACGTGACATTTTTGAAAAAAAATTGTATTGCTAAGTCATCCCTATATACCAAAAATCAGACCTCTAGCTCTATTGGCTCGCTCAAAATTAGATATGTGCATAATTAATGAGGTACAATATGTGGCGTCATTAGCTGGTCCCATCATACCATATATGAAGGGTGTAGCACTTATGGTTACTGAGTTATGGACAAATATATATATTTGAGGTCAAAGGTCACCAAGGTCACGTGACATTTTGTCAAAATATCTGAGATATCTGCATGAACGGATGGACTCACAGATGGACTCACGGACGGACATGACCCTATCTATAAGCCCCCTGGACTTCATCTGTGGGGACTAAAAACTGTGTCACTGCATCCTTTTTGCAATATGAATACGATGAGAAACTAAATTTTTATTTTTCTTGGCCTTATACATGGGAGTCTATGGACTGCCTTATACATGGGAGTCTATGGACTGCCTTATACATGGGAGTCTATGGAGACTGCCTTATACATGGGAGTCTATGGACTGCCTTATACATGGGAGTCTATGGACTGCCTTATACATGGGAGTCTATGGAGACTGCCTTATACATGGAAGTCTATGGAGGTGAAAACTAAAAAGTCCTCTAACACGGCCAAAATTGATCGCATTGTGAAACAAATCGACGTGCATCTGTATGGGGTAGGGAACTATCCTTGTGCAAAGTTTGAAAGAAATTGACCTGGGCATGTCTGAGTTATCTGCGTGAACGGACGGACGGACGGACGGACGGACGCACACACGCACACACGGACGGACATGACCAAACCTATAAGTCCCCCCGGACGGTGTCCGTGGGGACTCATTATAAAAATTACCCAGTTCAGTAAAACAAACATTGAGAGTACGAGATTATGAAAACTCCTACAAGATATTCATGAATGTTTTAAAGTCAACATTTTTAACTGAATGGGACATTCCTTAGAGAGATAAGCAAATGATAATACCATGATCCTAACCAGTTTATTACATGCCTTGATGTGAGTGCAACGATCAGTGGATTGATTTGAATAGGAACATCCATGGAGTAAGCGTGCCGTGTGAACGATGCACTGACCGGTTTCCATAGTTACCTGGTTCAGAGAAGCCCTTCGACGATTTCAACATCAAGGTACTCTTAACACTAGATGTAAAATATCCATGCACACACTGCTACTGAGAATGCCCTGCATGTAACTAAATATCTTTTAGCGTTAACTTAGAAGAGGCATGTAATAAAAATATTATTGCCTGAATACATGGATTTATGTGCCCTTACAGCAGGAGACAATCTGCCATCCTTGCATCTGGCAAATTGTCACCTGCTCTCGGGCAGATAAACCCATGTATTCAGGCAATAATATATAATATTTTGCAAGATTACACAGACTAATTACATTACAAACTGAAACATTCCCAGTAGCTTATATACAAATTGATTTAGATTTCAATTAAACTGAACAAAACATACAAAGATCCACTTTGTCAAGAAGCACCTCGTATGTAGCTTTACTGTAATTATAACAAAAAATGTTGATACTGAACAATTATGAAGGTATCATTAGAAAATTGATAATTCCTTGTCACAATTTAGCCTTGTTAACTCTTTACAAGTAGTTACAAAATCTTCATCCACGATTATTTCCATAAAGAACTGAACATTGTTTTGACTTAGCTTACAGACAAACTTAAAATGTTCACACATCTAAAATAGTTTGCAGTCAGTGTAGTTAATCTTAAGAGCTCACTTGTAGCTAATTCTGTGTACCCAGAAATTTAATAAAAGTGTGCAAAATCGCTCTTTAAATTTGAATTATACCAACAACTGTTGTCACATCTAGGATTTCTTCAGCAGAAATAACAGTCAATAAGGCCATGAGTTCTAACCATGACAATGGCTCTTTGATGAAAATTACATTCTAGTAAAAACTAAAGTTTATACTCCAAGAATTCATATCTGCATCAGTTCATTCCTTAACTGAACACAATATCATTGCACTCTAAACTTTGGTACAGACCAAACATTGAAGACTGAAACAGTCTGGCTACACTACAATCACAAATATGATGTACTCTACATATGCAAATCACCTGAGAACAACAATGGTCAAACATACAAAATATTACCCTGGTTACACTGATGGCGACCTTAAAGGTCACACATCCTGGTATTCTGTACATAAAAAGAGCAAGAATAAATACATACAATGCTGGAAAAAAAATCCCATCCTGCTGGTCTTAAAACTATACCGGTTTCCAAAATCCTCCAATTCTGCATGAGAATTTAACTTGATTTTTTTTTTCATTTTTGTGAAGACACAAGTAAAGCTTTGCATGACAAATTCAACATGTACTAAAACTTCTATGAACAGTCACTATATATACACCACATATTACTAGTACAATATCAATTTCTTTTATGACAAATAAATCTAAAAGAATTTTAACAACTTCATTGTGCTGTATTTGTATTGTTGATAAGATTCAAAACACAAAAACACTTCAGTATTTCAACTGATCACATTAAATAATTATTTTCCATCTTTTTAACAATGTCATCTTGTGGAAACACAGTTCAATAGAAAGTCTAGCTAATATTGCAGGTATGTTGCTAACATCTCCATAAACTAAGTAATAACAATAATGCATATTTGAAGTGTGTTTTTCCAGTTGTAATTTGATGCCATTCATAAACATAGTATCAGTGACACTCGGCTCACATTTGATTTGACGTGGCAGGCCAGAGTGAGTATACTTAACTATGTTTACCAATGGGAACATGCATACCAAGTTTAAAAGCAATCAGATGAGCAATTTCAGAGAAAATTACTTTTTGACCAACAAAATTTCACCACAATTTGAACAAAATCTGACAGAGATCAAACCTAGGATCATTCATATCAGGTTTGAAGGCAATCGGATGAGCGCTTTAGAGAAGAAGATTTTTTGACCAAAAATGGGAAAAATTGTCCCAAAAACACAACTATCAAAATTTCAGCAACATTTTCACAAATCTGTCGAAAGTCACCATAATTAACCTGCATACCAAGTTTCTACTAAATCTGGCCTGTGGTTACAGATTTTTAGCAATTTGCTGGATTTTCTCTTTTTGTTACCTCATTTGCATATTTTTGACACTGACATGTTCACCTGTACAACAAATACTAAGATGGTAGGTGCTGTGGTTTTGGAGTTTTTGATGTGGATACATACATACATACATGCATGCATGCATGCATACATACATACAAGAAAGAAAGAAATACAGACGTTACCAACCGACTTTTTGGTATTTATACATATACCAAATGTGAGCTAAAAATGACATTGAGAACACTCACATCTCAAAGACCAAAAAGTTCCCAACCGTACCGCCGTCTCAAGGTACATTGAGAGGTACAGGATTTTGTCTGAACAGTCTCCCATAAGTGTTGTACAGTGGACATTCAATAACTGAATTACTGAATTCTGTACCTAAGCTGTATCAGATTACCCATGGTTCTGTTCTCAATCTATCAAAGCTACATGTATCGAATGCTTCATTGGGCCGTTTAATACCATTGCAATATACAAGTATGCAATTCTGCAATTACAGTGTGTGATAAGGTGCTGATCAGATAAAATATTGTATAGGAGCAATTATGTATGCAAATGATAGTATAATAATGTGCTGATACAATATTTATTGCATTGAAGAAATCATTTTTCAATGACACATAAACACTTTGGTATATTAATGCACAATAAATAGTTACAGTAGCTGATGATGACCTGTGTACCACTGCAATTCTATACCAATGTAAACACAATACGGAAACTTAGTATGACATCATATCTGTGTTATCTCATAGATATAAGCTTTAGACGAGCAATGATATCCATACATTGAAAATCAACTATTCAGTCTGGCATATTATAAACTGAACAGACCATTACAATAAACTTAAAGGGTATCAATAGCTCAAGGACCATGGACAAATTTGATGAGCGATTCAAAGCTTTCATGTAAATTTGAAGATTTGCTGACAAGGTTAATTGGCTGGCAAAAAGTATCAGTGTATGACCAAGTATAGCTAAATTGCACTCCCAATGACAAAGATATAATACTGAAAAGTCTGTCATGAAATACACAAATACAAGTAGTGGATGTCTCATTAGCTACTGAAACTAAGAGAAGTTATCAATGTAACATGTCCCAGAGTACCATATACCCCAGATACAATAAAAACAGTCAAAAGTTACAAACACAATGCTGTCAAAAAGACAATTAATGCAGACCAACGCACAAGCAGCTGGCCTTAAGTCTGGGTCGCAGGTCATGGAAGGCCGTTGACTTAAACGTATTGAATATGTTGCAAAGAGATCCTTTCCACTGAAACTATCACACCCTGGATGACATGTATTTTAGTCAATGCTACACTACAGACAAAGGTTACTTTATGCATCGTGCATTGAAATCCTCACTAATGATGTTACATATCAATGTTCACTCTTTACATGTGGTATCCTTGAATGTCTAAAACCTATTTTGTTTTGATTTAAATTGGAAAGATTCAGACCATATGGGTCGTTGAGCTGGACTATCAGCAGCACATCTCTGTTCATTAAATCTGTATGAAAAAACTTTAAATTCATAAAAACCTACGAGAGCTGTCCCTTTCACCATCATAACAGTACAAGTTAACCCTGCTCCAGAACATTATCTTTCGGAGAAACTGAACAAATTAAACAAATACTGATATTCATAATAGCCTTAATGAAGACTTTTGTTACATTATGATCACAGATTGGCCCGTACAAAAGAAATCATTTATGGCATTATTTATTAGTTGGCATACAACAAATTTGCTGGTAAGTGTTCAAAAAGCGCTGCAACTTTACATCACAAATCTGCACTGTACAACAAGTCAATGCAAAAAATTTTGTACAATATTATGGTGAGTTTTCAACATGAAAAAATACTCCAAAAAGTTGACATTTTCAATGCTATAAAGTATTATTAGAGCATAAGAGACAATCATGATGAGGTAAACGTTATCAACAAATTGATGGATTTCAGTTGAATTGGTCTCACCTTACCGTGGGATATATTAGTATGGATCTCTGATAAAGATCAATGACAAATGGTATAATGTATCTGGGTGGATTTTTTAGCTCTGTAGGACCAGTGCAGGGACTTTCTATTATCTTGTGTGTCTGTAAATACCTCTCCCTAATTACACAACTTTTGAAAACAAAGATTTCAAGCAATGAAAGCCACTAGTGGCAATATTGAAATAATGGGAGTAAAAAGTTCCTCCTGTATGTTTGAAATGTTTTTAAACCATGACTTCAAGGTAAAAGTAAAACCACTTCCTCCAAAATAAAAAACCAAAAATTCATGTATTTCTTTCAGACATCTTGCTGAACTTTTTAGAAGAAGACCCAGCTGCCTTGAGTTCATCTATTGAACCTTGCATTGCATCCAATTTGCCCTCCATCTCAACCACACGTCCATGGAGGTCCATTATTGCATGGTTAAGCTGAACAAGACCCATCTCTGAGGAACGCCTCTTTAGCAGTTTGCGGAGGATGTAGAGAGAGACTAAGATGCAGGCTGCAACGATGGGATTGTTTGCCAGGGCATTCAAAAGATATAACGTGAAGCCTGGCGAGGAAGAAAGCATAAATAATCCATTTCAGCTGAATATTTCACATTTGCATTTCTGTGGAAAGACCTTATTTCTAGAGAATATGGTGTTAATGTGTGTTTGGTGTTCAGAGGTTTAACGACCAGTATAACAGATTTGATGGTCCTATAGAAAATTTTGGACATCCTCTGCTGTTTTGTCAAACACATCCAGCAGTATTTAACAATTCATACAGCTATAAGAATTGTAAATCAGCTGGTCGAGAGAAGAAATCTGATGGTCCTCAACTTCTGATTACCAGATTGCACACTCCTGTTGTAAATGTTTCAAAGCTCTGCTTACTCTTTGCTGTTGAATCATGTACTTCTTGAAATAATGCCTTTAATTTTATGCCAGGATCTGTAAATTGCAATGACTGTGACTAAGGGTAGAATGCACCATGGGGGCAAATATTCGGACTCCAAAACTTGTCTTTTACAAATCTTTTCTGATGTACCACTTGTGGGAGCTCATTTTGAAGCTCTTGGATGGAGTAAGAAACATTTTACCATCCAGTTATTTGAAAATTTTATTTTTGCTGTAGAGTTAACACAGGGATTGCGACCATTTTAAATTTCAAATATCGTTAAATGTCAGGTCATTTGTTTCTCTAGTACTAAAATTTGCACGTTGATCTCTGATTTTTATTTTCATGTGGTGAGACAATGGTTTAACCCTTTCACCCCAGTTCCCTGTGTACAGGTCCAACTTTACCATAAAAACAATGGATTTGGGACAAACCATGGTGGTGAAAGGGTTAAAGTTTCATTTAGGAAAGTTTTGAGCAAAAGTTTAGATCTTTCACTTTCAAGGCCCATACTACCTTAAATGAAGTTTTCTTCTCTCTAATAAGATAAGATAAATCTTACCAGTTGCATAGATAACTCTGCGGAGACACCAGGCTGCTCCAAATATTCCATACAGTAGAAACATGACAGCCATGAGATAGAGGCTTGTACCAGCAGAAAAGAAAATGACAGTAATGAGAGCAACAAGTAACCAGGCCACTGTCAACACTGCTGTGACAACCTCTGGGGCATTCTTTTCTGCATGTCTTGGAAGTTTGGCAGCTGAAAATGATAAAATTATTATAGAAATAACGGGCGACGCGCTGACCATTAACGTTTATTTGTGGGCAAGGGCGAGAGGAAAGCCAAAAATTAACGGGCGAGGCTTGCCGAGCCCGTTAATTTGGCTTTCCTCGAGCCCGCACCCACAAATAAACGTTAATGGTCAGAGCGGAGTCTGTTATTTCCATTATATTATCAGCGAACCCGAGAAATCCGTCAAAATTTGCGAAAATTTCCGGAGCGAACGACAACTGGGCCCTAGAAAACTGAGCAATACGCGACGCACTGTCACGCGCGCTGTAAAAATTGGCAAATCCGGAGATGTTTTCAGAAAAAAGTATCTCAACATGACCTACAAGTGCTTCATTTTATTTTGTGATTGATGGTGATTTACGTTTGAGCTGTAAAGTTACGATACTTGAGTTGTTAATCTTATTATTCATATTCACAGGCATGTAAATGAACCATTACTGTGTATTTGTGGTCAGTCACGTGGTTCAGCTCGACCAATCAAAATGCGACAGGCAGGGCATGGTAATATAATTCATTTTAATACAGCTGAATTTCGGAAAAAACATGATGGTGAAAAGTTCTTTAAAGAGCCAGTAATGCTAACTTTTGATATTTTTATTATAATTTGTTTTTATCAATAACAACTTCATATTCTACTCCCAAAGAATGTTGAAACACTCACTATTTAGCTTGTCAACATAGCGTCTATATTGTGTAAAATGCATCGTTATTATTTACATTTGAATTCTAGTCCAGACCAGAATTCACTTGTCAACAATAACAATGCAGTTTACACATATACCGGGTACAGGCTAAGTTGACAAGCTAGACAGTCTTGTGAAGTAGAAAAAGGAATTATGGTTGACATTCAAACAAAGGTGGTGAAAGTTAGCATTACTTTACTTTATTGCTCAACAACACACTCAGGGAGTGCAGTAAGGTAAAAATTACAAAACTCCAAGATGCAAACTTCAACAAACACTGGATGAAGCTGCTGCTGGAGGAGGAACTAAAGTACGAGAAATAAATTTCACAAGAGGTATTTTATCTTTGTGAGTAAAGACATATATGACTTTTCTCTGTCAATTAATATAAGGTTATTCACAAAATACCGGGATTTATGTCCGAGTACATCGTGCAGCGGAGGTATTGTCCGAGACGCGTAGTGTCGAGGACAATACCGTAGCGTACGATGTACGAGGACATAAATCCCGGTATTTTGTGAATAACCTTATTATTATACACCTTTTTAGTCCAATTTTACCTGAAAAAAGTCAAAATTTAGGCGTTTTTTGATGCTTCTCGCGCACTACACTGAGCGATCGCGAGCAGACTGGGAACGCGCTGAACGCATTCAGCGCGTCCGCTAAAAGCGCACAGAACGAAATTTCTACCTGCGCTGCGCAGTGCACGTGGTAGAAATTTTAAGTCAGCAGCATAATTTCACTCAAATTCACGGGTTTTGGACTGACCATGATTTACTTTGTGAAGTACTGAATGTTAAGAAGTATATATTTTTGTAAAAAATGTAAAATATTCTCCTCTTTTTCCTCTTGTTGACATAAAGGTGTTTTGAGGTCAAAGGTCAAATAGCGTCCAATAACACCTAAAGTTATTGTACTCCGCGTCAAAGTTATTGGACTCCGCGTCCTCTGATACCGAAACTTACTGTACGACGAAACTCCATAGGTTACAGACGTAGGTGTATAATAATGTCAATTACTGGCCCTTTATTTTCAGCTTTTCAGAATTTTTGCAAATGAGAGATGTGAAGAAGGTCAATGAAGCTTTCATCTGAAAGCTATGTTTTCTCATCGGTCTATTAGTGCCAAGATTTCTTGAGGGTCTATTATTTGCTTTTACAAATTCAGAATAACCCACACTTTTGAGGGTCTAAACTGATACCTCCTGATAGAATGATCTAAACCGATACCGCTTGATAGAATGGGCCATTTTTCTAACGTTATTTCAAAGGCTGAATAATTGCACCATAAATAAGTTCTCAAAGAATACTTGATATTGGTGGGTTACCGGTATTAGTAGTTGTACCACTCTATGTGGCAAAGGTTTACAAAATAACCTGAGGTCTGACCATTTCACAATAAGCCTGAGACTATTTGTGGTAATTGCATGCACTGCAAAGATGGAAAACCTTCATTGTGTGTATACCCGGTAGTTGTAAGACTGATAGTGCGTTTATTGAGAGCTATCGAGGAATTTCTAAAATCTCATCTCAGTATCATCATTTGTGACTGCAATAAAATTCATCAAAAATTGATAATGATATACCGGTATGTTCGATGATAACAACAATTTAAGGAATGTGTAGTTCCTTCTTTGCATTAGTGATTAACACCTACTACAGTTTCAAAAAGACTTTATGGAAAGTGATAACAGTGGAAAGATACTGTAGTTTTCAACTCCACTCACCTTCCACTCCAAAGAATTCTTTGCAGGTTTCATCAGTAAATGTGTAGGCGCCTTGCAAGTAAGGTGTGATATATTCATCCACATATGGCTGTACTGCTTTGGTCAATGCCTTCCAGCCTTCTTTTATGTTGGTCTTAATCTAACAATGAAATAAACTGTTCTTGTAATTTTGGTATTTGAAGAAAGGTTATTCATATTCAGTTCATAAACGACTTTGAATGCATGACTTATCCTATGAAATAGAACCTGAACAAATGGGTTAAGTTGGAAATACGGTAGATATTTTTGTCTTTTAATTTTGAAATACACTTTTATCTCTGAACAAATCATACAATCAAAATCTTTCAATCTACAAAACTAAATGGGCCAAGGTGTTGTTTTTATCTCCACACATGTCAGACAGAGAAACATAAACAAATCATCAGGAAGAAAGAAGAAGCACATTGCACTGACATTACAAAGTTTGGTGATTTGTTTATGTTTCTCTGTCTGACCTGTGTGGAGTGGCCTGGTTTGTTGTGTGACTGAGAGCATGTAGCTGATAAAAGATGTAAACAAGAATACATCTAGCCTGCTGTGTTAAAATCGCTGATACACACCAATTTATAATAAACAACGCCTTTGCCAATTGAGTTTTGCAGCTTGAAAGATTTTGATTGATGCTCCTCTGGAGAAAGACTGTTAGCTTTGACAATATACCCTGATCAAGAGATACCGGTATATTCACATTGCCATGTTCCACATGTAACTGATGAAATGTATACACCAGTGACCTCATGTCAATGTTTAAAGCAATTATGGGACCACAACCTTACAAAGATGGCATTTTTTTCATTTGTAGTTTGAGTCTTATAATGCTAACATTTTGCACTCCAACTTTCAAATGATGTATTGAAATTAATAAAATGATACGTTGCTTTATCCAGTTGTATTGGTGTTGTTGACAGAAGGGGAGTCCCATTTTGGGACGATAGCAATCATTTTAATTATTCTTCATTATCATGAATTCTTTAATATGCTTCTCTATTTGCATTAATGAGGTAATGTGTTGAATATTTACACTGATTAAAATGGAAGAAAATATTATAAACATGACTCTGTGCTACTGTGTCATGAAATATTCATCAATTTGTAGGTCAACATGAACACTTGACAGAAATGATATATCATACTCTGAAGTACTGTCAAGCTTAATGCAATGACTGACAAGAGATATTGAAGGACTGGAGTGCATGGGAAACTGGATAAATATGGGAATTCTACTTTTACAAGCAAATGAATGTATCAAAACCATTACTTGATTGGAGTGAACAGACAGAAATAGAGATGATTGCTATTGCCTTAGACAAGTATAAACTGTGTATTTCTAAAATCACATATTAAATGAAAGTATAAACTGCAGAAAGCTGTATAACTACAGATAATTATTATTTTGCCCAGCACTACAACATTATTGGGAATATACCATTGTAATGTGTTTTGCATATGCAGAACATCTTATTTGTTAAGAACATCTATTTTTAGAACAAGATATCATTGCCTGGTAGAAGGCTACCATAGTTTACATATAGTCATAGTTTTGTAAATTTAAAGTTTCCGCCTCACAAAATTGGTCATGGATTAGACTTTCAAGAAAAATGACACTACATGGCATTATTCATCAGAGTGAGTGACAGGTGCATTATATGTTATTGTTTTCAAACACTCAAATTTAAGTATATTAATTAAAACATCAAAGGTGATCTTTTATTTTTCAGCAATTCTCAAATGAGCATTGATATCTATGTATGATACATAAGCCTGGAGTAGAATGCCCTTTATACCACTCTCTCTCTGTCTCTCTCTCTCTTTCTCTCTCTGTATATATCTATATATATATAGAGAGAGAGAGAGAGAGAGAGAGAGAGAGAGAGATGATCGAGAGCAGAACAGCGATGACGAGAGAGAGAGAGAGAGAGAGAAGAAGGGGAATTCAAGTGAAAAATAAAGTCATAATTGTAGAGGTTAATAACAAGCAAATGACATGGTCTTCTATCCAAACCAATCGTGCTATGAACTGAAATAAAGGGTTAAACAATCAGTGAGATTGTTCAAAAATTATGACAAACCTGACATTTTTGTAAATTTTGCCTGCTGTTCTGTTTATGGAGAAATTACATATGCTAAATAAAACTGTGACCTTAGGGATTTCAATAACAATGCTTGAATGACTTGCTAAGCTTGATACATTGTCTACTTTGTATTAAAATGTATCTGCTGACATTTGCATAACAATAAATAATACATTGTGTTCAACCATTGAGCTCCCTCCAGGGTCTACAGTTAAAATACCAATTGCAGAAAAAATTACCAATTTTGACCTCTTTCATATTAAGCACACTTGCTAATGTTGTGCAATTTTCCTTTTGATGAGAAATTTCACAATATTTTTTCACCGTTATCAGAAGGATGCAAATGTTTTAATTATCAAACCACAGCTACTAAAATAGATATAACAATAGATGGGTTATTGAATTGTGCTATTCTGCTAAATTATGAAACCAATGACCTGCTTTTAGACAACAATCAACTGTAATTCTTTCAGCTGAATAATGATTTTAAAAAACGCTTTGCAGGAATAGAAATATAAAAACAATATATTATGATACTTTGTAATGTTATCATATTTGAAAAAAGCCAGTAGGTGGTTGCAAGTTTGTTCTGAGATGACTTTCCACAGAGCGTACGTAGTTGCAAGTTTCTTTACGGTCTAATACAATCATTTGCGGATGAGTTAGGTAAAAATAATTGACCTGTCCTGTGTTTATCACTCTACCATTTGGTAAAAAAGACCACACCTATGGTGTGTCCATAAAAATTTCATTCATATTTTTGCACTTGAGAGTATCGATACCTTGTTTTCCAGTTAGCAATATTTCTCGTTTATCATTCTGTGTTCCGATGATATTAATATCCCTGGTACACACATAAGTAACACTTGATACTGGATTTTGTTATGATGGACTACAAATGAATTAATGCTGAACTTTATGTTGAATGTTCTACACCAGATGTTACAAAATTATGCCTGGCCAAGCTTGCTCTACATTGTGCATTCAAAATGCGTATCCTTGGTACCATGTAATTGTTCTCTCATACCTGCACAAATTATCCAGTGTGCCCGGGCTCAATAAACTATTGCCTTTCAAGCGTCACAAGACTGCAAAACGATCTACCCAAATGCTTATTTTTGGTATTGTGCTGTAACAACAGGAGATCAGAAAGATTCACTGTTAATTCATACTGATAGGATTTTTTCATTTTTTTCCTCGTTTTGTACTTTTTAACAGTCTTGTCAAATTTTTGGCAAGACTGAAGATAAGTGGACACAAATTTTGTTTGAATTGATATAATCTAGGGTTAGAATTAGGTTCATTGTTAGAATTATTAAATTTACAGTCCCCTGAGAAATCCCTTTAAATAGTTTGCAACCATAGGGGTGTCCACTAATATCTTCACTTGTCCCGATTTTTTATTTTGTCTCACAACAATCTTTCAAAGAAATTCTGGAAAAGCCTGCAAGCTGACATGGGATTGTATGATATCCCTAATGCTATTGTGATGAGTATTGTCATGTATTGCAGTACAGCTTCTCTGCTAGCTGCATCCATGTTTCAGGAAAAAATAACTCTTTACCTCATCATCTAGATCCGAAACATTTATTGGACCTCAGGTTTCGGATCAAAAACATACTACTTGTTCATAGGAGGACCTGCTACTTCAATGGTTAAACAATGTCATCGGTCGTCTGCACTTCACCAGTAAAGATAACAGCGGCAACAAACGGTGACATTCAGGGAGGGAGGGTGATTGAGACTGCTATGGTACACACAATACATGAAATTGCCACCGCCTCCAGTCCAGGCGCCATGGTCACAGCAATAAATTGAAATACCGAGCCACACATACCTGTTTGAGAATGTCCTGTACTTGGTCGGTGATGGATTGTTCCGCTGAACACGAGACGATAAAAAATACGAGAGCGATTGAAATAATTGCCAAACTCCTGCGAAGGGACGCCATGCTTTCAGACTTTACTGACAGATGAAACACACAAAGGGTTTCTACTGTAGATCGATGCAACGACGATCGGCGTTTTTCTGGTGAAACGAGAGATAATTCAGGTTGGGATGCTGTAAAGCCCTACACCACGCACCGTTTGGTTCCTACTGTTTGGCTAAAAATAGCGACGCTCTTTCAGCGATGTGAGGCTGTCTGTAAATGATAGTTACGTGTCACACACCGCGCACAGGACATAAAAGAGGTGGGCAATGTAACCTCGGAAAAGAGGAATTCCCGGAAGTGAATCCTCCGCTGACGTCATCGCGTCACATTTTCTGCGCAGTCGTTGACCCCGATGGGATTCCCCTTGTGACAGTGTGTAAAGTATACACAGTGCTGGTGCAACTTTCTACAGGCAGATCAAAACTCATCTTCAGTCATTGCCTTTCCGATGATATGCGATTAAGGGCCTGGGTGCAGAACACAAACCTGATCTTCACGCTATGGGATGTCACACATTGCGAATTCTTCGTTGTAACCTGTTCTGCAATCTAAATTCGATTTGATTCAATGCAATAGAGAGTGTGTTTTGGCAAAGAAAATAAACATTATACAAATCTAGAAACACAATAAAAAGGACAAATCATCGATGACGTACTTTTGGAAGATCGAAATGTTGCCACGGGCGGAAAGGCATTTCTCGTCTGTGCAAAATAAATAGTTATCAAATATGAACATTATTAATAAAATCAGATTGGTATTTGATCTGCATTGAGGTTCCTTTCCCCACTGCAAAACTTGAAACATAACTAAACAGGTTCAACAAGGTTAACTTTTCTTTCTGCTCTGCAGTACATGGAAAAGTCAATGAATGCGTATGGATCACACTTACTTGACATATAGTTTACCATAGTTTACGGGGCGTCCAAGATTTTCCATGAAGATTAACCGTGCTGTACCCATTTTCCGTCAGAGATGTTGTGTGGAAAACAACCAAAACAGTACTTGAAATTTGATAGATGAATATGATTATGAAAAACATTGATATTCACAAATATTCAGCTTCCCAGATAATATTCGTGATGTCAAAGATTTTCTTCATTTGTTTGCTATGTTCTCACGGAGACCTGAATCTTGTTTATAGACAAGTGACGAAAAACACCAAACTTCTAAGCTTGAAGCATCTGAAGGGTACCACTGAGTTGTGCGGGACCATCTGTCACAGACACTATCGCCGGTCTCATTCCAAAAGCATCGCAGAGAAATTGAAAGATCAAAAATTATTTTAAGAGTCGCTATGATTTTTTTAAAAATTTGAAATAGCGATTTATTGACTATTAGTGATGTTGTTGTACCTTCTGGTCGCTCATAAATAGAAGAATAATACAATATCGTGTAGACAGAGGTTCACGTAATGTTTGAAATGACGCCAAGTTTTTATTGCCTATCCCAAAAGATTTGGACAATTGTTCACGAATTTTGACAGAGGCCACAGGAAGAATTTGCCAGCCGTTGATGTGGTGTAGCTGCTAAGTTGGTATTTCCAAGAAATGCTGCTCACAAATGTTTGAAGATAGCGGCAAGTTCATTTGACATGCACGGACATCATCAATATTTCTCAGGCAGTTTGGGGTATCTAAAAAAAAATGTTTTCGGTAAAGACATCTGTGTGCGAATGCGATGGGGAAGGGATTCCCGGAAGTGAACTACAACAACATGACGTCATTGGTGTATAATCCAACGGGCTGCGCTGCGCAGCTGCCGAGCTTGCAGACGCGTAGACGGGATTCCCTTTACCGTTTACACGAGATACAGCCTAAATGTTACCGGCGCTCTCGCTCTATGTTCTGGTACCCGGTGGATGCGATTTACGACGCTACAAACTGTACTGTAAATTGCTGGATATCGCCAGTGTTTCAAGGAAACAGCCAGTCGCCGTACGCATGACGTCGATGACAGGACATCGCAATGAGCAATATTCTTTGAACAGTAAACTACAGATCTGATTGCTAATTTCAGAGCCATTTTTGTCGGCTTCGGTCATACTACAGCAAGTAAGCACGATGCAACGTGTCCGAAGATTTTTTGGGTATTCCGAAAGTTCGAGTGACAACTCGACACTCGAGGCAAAGGAAAGGTACGTATCCCTGGGAGTGTTAGGCCTACTTAAAATCGTACAGTTGGGGTAATATAGGTAGGCCTACTATTTCCATGAGCCGACGAACTGATTACCTGCAGGCCAAGCTTTGGATGAGATTCACGCGTTATACTAGCGTGCTTTAACATGTAGGCGTTTTAGCCCCCACCCCCACCCCACCCCCATTTTCAGCGAGAGTCTTCCTTTCGATTTTTAGAGCTCCAGCGATAAGGCCATATTGTGTGTGATCCACACACAGAGTCACAGACTATCTCTGGATGGATGGGTGGGTGTTAGGGCCAAAGTCCGTTTATGTCACCACATCTAGGACACTACCAGTCAAAGCGATCCTTGTGCTGTCACGGGTTTCTTACAATTTCTTAGGCAAATATGCCTAAGCACATCAGGAACTAGGTACAACTATCTTGAAATTGCTATTCACAATTTTATAGTGTATTGTACATGTTATAGTAACACTATATGGGTCATAAAATTCTCAGTAAATACTGAAACATAATCCATATACAGTGTTCTCTCCAGGAATTTCTGATAGCATATCGGCTATTTTGCATAACAATGTAATTTTATGTATCGTTTTACCGAAATGAAAGAGCAGTGTCCACTATGCTTCAATTACCCTGGCAAGAACAATACATAGAAGTGAGGTCAACTGATTAGTAAAATATCTGAAAAGAAATAGAACCAATAAGTATATTCGGTATTGGCAACTGTAGCTTAGTGAGAAGGAAACAAGTTAGGAAATTACGAAATTAGATAAGCTGATGTCAATTGAGAAGATTTATTTGTTTTAAACTTTAGGTGAACACTTGTTAAATTTTGAATTGTCAATTTGGCATTCAAGAGAGAAAAACATTACATGTATTTGCATATTAATTGCAAAATAACTAGAACAGCAGATCCTATTCACCGGAACTGAGCTATCGTCTATCTTAATTGTAAGGACACCCATAAACGGATGTCTGCGACATACACCGAAATATTTATACGTACGCGTGCACACACGATGAACACATCGCAAGGCACCCCGTAGATCATATTGTATGCGCTCCCGTGCATTATATTAGGAGAATATGCTTGTGCTGAGAGAGAGAGAGGAGAGAGAGAGAGAGAGAGAGAGAGAGAGATCATTGAAGACAGAAAAACTGACAAAGAAGCGAGTTATTATCTTCCCGAGCTGCATGCCAACGAGATTGTGCAGTCAGGGCGATAATCCTCAGCGTTAGAGATTCACAGCAATGACGATATAGAGGGAGGAGATTTACAGATATGGACCATTGTCTTTGAGATGTTACACGTCAATATCCGTCCAGCTTGTTTTATGTAAATTTGAAAATATAGTAGTTATTTATCAAACTTTAAATTGACACATTGCATTGCACGCAAGACGTTGTGGTATCAATGACAATTCACGTCTTTGAGTTGAGCACGGTGATAGAGGCCCCAGAGACCGTGAGTTGAGCCACAGTCTCTCCCCGGGCAGTCTCTCCATCAGGAATTGTGATGGCGTCTTCGTTCAAAGTGCGTGCCGATATGATATAGTCCGATGAAACGACTGAGGAGCCCAAATCAAGTCACACGTTGAACTTTACTTCATTTAAGTGAGGTTTAGATTAAACACGAAGTTTACACCACGGCACATTTACATATAATTATTTTCAGACTGTTAAAGATGATGTAATAATTTTAGAGCAACAGTGAGCAAATAGCCTGAACAGCAGTAAGACAGTTTTGGCAATGATAAATACAAGTATTGTAAAGTTAAATATGTACGAGAACATTTATCCATTAGCAACACAGTGTTATTGTTGATTGTCTTGCTGTTGTTTTTGTTGTTGTTTTGTTGTTGTTGAATTATGCGATACAACATATGTACAATGCTATAACACAAAATTGTACAATCGATCCGGATTAATGATGTTCTTCTCGAGCTAAGTACAGTTACTGAGCATGTGGTGGCGGCATTCTAACAAATTCTTCGCGTCTACGGTCTATATCCGGAACTGCCAACTTCGAAGGTCGAAAAAATAACAGAAATAGGCTGGGCTACAACATGGTGGGCCATAAATGTATGTCATAATAAAATTACCTGTAACCACAGAGTCTAGTCATATTGTCAGGGCTTTCATTACGTTTGTTATCAACAGGCTGAAAACATTTATCAGGAGGCTAGTTAAGGGTCGCTGCGGCCGATGACCTTTGGTCATCGGCAGGGGAAGAGCTCGAGAGGGGGATGTGCCCCCTCTCGAAGGGGGGTTAGGGGGTCTCCCCCTAGAATATTTTGAGATTTTATGGGTTTTTTACAGCTATTTTGTGGCTTTCCAGATGCTTTTCTATGCATTTTAGGAGCTAAATTTATTCAGCATTTTATCAAGTTTGATAAGCTATTTTTGTGTAAAATCATTAAAACACAAACAGTGAAACAAAAATCCAAGGAGAGCAAGAACCAAAGAGCGACTGTGGAAGAGACCGTGCACTGGTTTCGAAAGGTAGCGTCAAAGGATCCGCTTTCATTTGACAGCCAGGTTACGGCTACATATCAAGAGCCATACATACACAAACAAAGATAACCACAGAGAACGACACAAATAGTATAGGCGATGTGTGGAGCCGCTTTCCCTTTATTACATTTAATAAAAATAATATGAACCGAACAGTAAAAATTTTCTCATGTGATCAGTATAGTATACAACAACACCGGAGTAAAATTTGTTGAACCAAACTTAGAGTCGAGACGTTGAAGCCACGCTTGAAAGTGGAGACTGTACAGTCACGATCACAGTCACAATGAGTACGGCATGAAACAAATTAGAAACGGGAAAAAGTCCAACATTTTTTCAACCTCGTTTTGAACGTTTCAAATATGAGTATTTTATGACTCATTCGACTCACTATTCAAGCTAAAGCTATAGCTTTACCCTTGGTGACTAATCGTTTCTCTCGCTGCTCTATCGCCAGAAATGACAACATACGTTCTGCACCATATACTAGCCTCATGGCATTATACAGTTTCATTCAGTTCCGAGATTGCAACTACGTAAACGTCCGTATTCCATTGTATATCCTTATCGTGGCATAAACTCTTGACTTTCAAGAAATTTGAAACAATTAAAGTTTACCTCTTTTCTTTCCTCCCGACCCCATAAGTCAAACAAAATCGTCGCCGGCCGCTTGAAATGGTATAAAGGTGACCAGGAGTACACAATAGACGAATCACAGGATCCGACATTTGACGATATTGGACAAAAACCAATCAGATGACGCGACGCATCAATGTCAATCGACTTGATTGGGCAATTAGATCATACCGTTATCTGACGAGTGAAGCTTTCGTATGGTGCGAAAGTAAGATAGCGAGGCAAGTTCGCGTTATAGATTCGCCCTTAATTGAAGCGTAAATCACATTTTCACATAAACGCCGATAATGAGGGTGAAAGAGGGGATATCATATATGTTTTCAACCGGCGATCCACCGCTATCAGGCGGCGAAAAATCGCCGCCTGACGGCTGTTAACGAAAGCCCTGATTATTGTGAACATGGCTGTGGAAAAGTGGATGGGACAAATATCTTCTTTGAGCTTTTTTCATGAATTTTGTTTGATAGAAAAGGAGAGTCTTTAGATGTAGAGTACGGCGACGTCTACTTACGCGTAAGGCGACAGCAAGAGAATACCGCGTATGCGTAAGTAGACGTCGCCGTAGTCTACATCTGATTTTACAGTAATCAGATTGGACATCTTGAAACATTTTGAAATACTGGTCAACTGTGCACAACCTCAACTCTGCTTGCAGCCATGGACAAGATTAAATATTCAGCGAAACATTTTATGGTATGTGCCAAAAAAATCAAGTGCAAAAATTAAAGTGTGCAACTCTCCGCATGCATAGCTGTACACTGTTACATAGAGTTTGGACCTAAAAATGCATGCTTTTGCAATGAAATCTTAATTGGCGGTACCCTTCACATTACGGATAGGGGTTAGTACACGAAGTTTGGTCGATATCGCGTCGTATTCGAGTGATGTGTCAGTATTTTGACGAGTTCGCTACGACTCAATGAGTCAGAATGCGAATCAGAATGCGAACACAACACGAGATGACGAATTTTAAATAAAGATATCAACACAGGTTTTCACAATTTGAAGGACGTTTTACATTCTTCGTTCAGTACGACGGTAGATGTAAAATGTAGAGTTGTACAATGAGTGTTTTTCGTTTTGGGAAAAATATCCCAAGTCCTTCACGGCCTGACAAAAGCGCCAGCATTCAAGACAATGCTCCGTCGAGTAACGGCGCAGCGGACGGAGCGTCGAGCTCTATACCGTATATGTACGAATGCAATGTGAATATAGTAGCCGCACCATCAGTTACCTCCAAGAATATGCAAGTCCTTCGACATCTCATATGCCAAATACACAATCTTAGAAAATAATTTGTGAGCGGATTAGGGAAACCTGAATTGAGTACAGCGTCGTAACTCGTTCACAGTGCATTTTGTTGTAGTATACGAATAAAACATTCTATAAGTATTTACATCGTCTGCTCGTATATTTTCGTTTCTGGCTTGCCTAAATAGAACTCAGCTTGTTTAAACGACCGACACCAAAAAGCTTGACTTTCTTGGAATATCTTACACTTAGTATACGAAATGTCAGCGGAACATGATCATGACATCTCTGATTCACAACGAATCGGAAACATAATGACATGTGTACTTTCTCGGTCGTGTATTTTCAGTGTAGTCAATTCTTTGCACAGGCGAACGAGTATATACTATATAATCTAAGAAATATCACGTTTATGTCTTAATTATGAAATACTATGAAATATGGAATATCAATATTATTAATAAAACAGTTTTGATATTGCATCAGGGTTTAGCGGCAGTCTGCTACGCAGTTTATAAATTCACAGAACATATGAATTATACTTAATCGTAGTCTGCAGACATTGCACCTCTTTATTAGGACGCGCCGTGGAGGGGCCATACACTACGATGTTAAATATAGGCCTAAGTTAAATATAGGCATAAGTTGCATCTGTGTTGGCGAAAGAAAGGGTATTGATTTTTTTACTGTTCGTAACAAAGGAAATTTGCATGTCTGACAGGTGGTATGATGAGACCATCTTAGTTGCTGATAACTTTATCTTGACAAGTGTGCAATTTTTAGCACCTCTAAATATCGACTTCTCATTCAATTTACTCTTGAATTTTAAACATAATCAATAATTTGGAACATAGTCTTATCAAATAATCCTGAACTTGAATTGTAAGTTAAAAATTGTTCAGAAACTGATAAAATTGAAAAGCCTTTAGCAAAAAATGTCTGAGTGAACAAATCAAGGGGAATTGTGGGTAGCCTCACTTACTTTTCAATGAAGCCCCAAAAGTGGTAGATCAGAAGAAAATTGGAAAAGTTGGAGTCCAATAATGTATACCCCGAGGCGCATTCAACCTTCATTAAGTGCAAGGCCCAGAACTGAAAGCAAACAAATTCTGACCGTAACTATCAATGATGTTTCAGAGTGTCATAAGCTCTGTTCGCTCTGCTGTTATACGCCTATCTGTACGAAGTTCGGGTTACAGTGAAAATATTAGGGTGCAGTATGGCAATACAGGCATTCTTGGAGGGTCTATGGCATACCATGTGTGATAAAGACAAAAATTGTAGCTTTCCTTTGCGTTGTTGGCAACATTTGCTTTCATAGGAAGTCGGAAGAGGACAAATCCATTTTATCTAGAGGTCAAAACGAAAATCATCTGTTTGCATTCAGCAAAGGGGTAATTTTTTACGCTTGTAAGCTTACGCTTATTTTTTTAAAAACAACATTTATTACATTAAACAAAGCAGAAAAACTTACGCTTATGTACGGTCTTCATTTTGCACACTGAGTGACTTTGTGCAAGTATTCATGTGTTCTTGATATCACAAAAAGGTCAAATAAGAGTGAGTTTGTCCCACTAAAGAGGTAAAAATTGCACTGTCTCAATAAAAAAGGACTGTTCATCAATGTTCAATGTTCATCCTTTCACAAAGGAAATCGATACCAGAATTGGTAAATGTTTTGGTTGAGTGATGCTGCCATTGAAACTTCTTATCGGATACCTGAGTTGTAAAGCAAGGGCTCGTGTGCCTACAGTGTCCTGATTAATGAGATTCAAATTTTGGTCCTCATGTTGACGCGGGTATCGAGACAACAGCTGCGGCTCTAAATGATTTGTTGAGTTCATTGCTTCTGAGTACATTTTCTAGGGGACTTGACAGTTTCTTCCGCCGGGGTGTCATCCTGTTTTTGACTTTGGTTATGAGGGTCACCATGTTTTTGAAATACCCAATGGGGGTCAGTGTGTTTTTGAATTGCGACACGGGCTCATACTTGCCTAAAGTGCGTCGTGCCCCACAAATTTCATCATTCAGTTGCATTATCCGGCGGGCGCGTAACTTTAATAATGAGACATATTTTACCTCTTCAAGATATCAGACATATATATCAGAGATATCTGTATGTTTAGTATTTTTCGGCTTCTCCCTCCCAGGCCGAAGAAACTGACCGGTCCCTAAAGCTCTTCAGCCCCTTTAGAAACTCAGGTATTCCGTCATTCATTTACAGCATGTTACTATGGCACGTATCTTCATACATGAACGTCATTGTTCACATGCACACAAAGTTGTCTGTCCCCCTTTTAAGCTGTAAATATGTATGAAATTGTTCCCAAACTTTTTTGAATTTTCAAAAAATTATCTCATTCTGCGAGGGAGTGTCCCCTTGCCCTCCATCGCCCCAGCCCTCCACGGGCGGTTAGCAAACTGGCTGCCTATATACGTAAGACTTTAGAGAACCCTCGACACTCAGTATCGACGATCGGGGTCAGAGAGCTGCTTGCTTTACAGTAAACGGCCCCTCAGTCTTCAATGTACGGCATCGATAAGAAATGTCTTGGAGCCCACGAGTAACTCGATATTGCTCGTCTCCGAGTGATCAATTTGTCCTGTTTCATAAGTAAGGTCCGAGACAAATACACAAGCTAAAATGATTGGAATCTGCGGTACTATATAAGGTCCGCTTACAACCAACTCATGGCTGGACCCTTTCTCTTTAATAGGTTTCATTACCATGCAATGTTTAGTTCACAGCATCATGAGTGGCTGCCTCATGTCCCTGTGTTAGCCTAGTTTTGTAATGTTCATGACCTCGTTATGCAGTGTCTCGTGAAGTTTATGGAAACCGTTGTAGTGAGTCATTCATGATGTTTGCATGTTGTTCGACCGCAATGTGAAGACCAACACAGAGAGACTCAATGTTCTCTGAGAAACATGAAGTCAATTAATTTGGTGATTTTATTTTTGCACTGCTCGCTTGTTGTTCACCGATTTCGCCTTATAATAGTAATATTTTGATATGGTCGGTAGCGCAAAGTAAGCATAATATTTTCTCTGAAGTCGGAAAAGTGTTTGCCCAGTGATGGATGAGGTCTTGTGCAATGTGGAAAGAAGTCTGGTACCGACCGGTTGCATAAAACTAGTAATGTTTAAATTGTTCAGATACATGAAGCATATGATTCCAACAATGCCACTGCCGTATAGCGAAGAAACTACTAAAATTTGAATGCCGCATCCCTTACGACCAATGTCACTGGTTAACCGTAAAAAAGTTTGGACGTTCGAAAGCAATGCTGTAAATATCATTAATTTGAACGGAGAGGTGTCGATGTGGTGGATTTACTAATATTTCGATTTCATTCTGAGAAAATATTAATAGCATTCAAAATGAATTATTATAAATTGCGTACTATATGCCTTATTTACACCAATTGTTGCTCTCCTAACACTAAGTGAATGTAAAAGGCTCTCCGGCCGCCCGATATTTCAGTAATGCTAGCTATAGCAGCGCTAAATTCAGGGTACGCTGTCAGCATGGTAGGAATTGAAAACGGTCCGTTATAGTGCATAAGTGTTACATGGTTTACAAACCACATTGATGAACAGTCGATATGTTCGATAATGTTCATAATATTCAGAACAAATTTACAATAGAAGAGACTTTGAGTTTACAACAGCAACCGTCAAAATAAGACCTAAAAACTGAATCGTTTGAAGCAAGTATTCAGAGCCAAATAGACACGCGTTTTATGAACAAGTGAATGTTTCTCAGGCAAACTCGGCCTTTTGTCTACCTTTGTACGTTGTGATGGAACCACTTGCCAGGTGGAAACACTTTAAATAACTTTACCACAACGGTATCTAGGAAGTACATTGGTCACTACATTGTTAGTCAGGGAACACAACAGAACGAGGCTAACACAAGGACAGAGGCAACCAATCAGAGTGCCGTGAGATGAACATTACATGGTAATGAGACCTAAGAGAAAGAGTCCAGCCAATCAGTGAGCTGTAAGTGGACCTTATAGGACCACAGACACCAATCACTGTGGCCGGTACATGTGTTTAGGATATAAATCGTAGGCCATTTTGAAGCAGGACTGTCAGGTCTCTGAGCTTTTGTCCATGATGTGTACTTTAACCCCAATTGAAGGCGTGGCTTTGCTGGATAGGTTTGCTGGAAAGTGCCTTTCCTAGATTTGCAGGTTAACCTTTACTGCTGCTGTGTGGTTTGGCTATCGCGTCGTTTGAGTCAACTACTAAATGTAAGGTAAGGGATAGCAGGTAACAAACTGTTATTTGGTCCTTCATGTTTTTTACAAGAAATCTGCAACATCTTTGCCTCGACTATTAAAATCTGCCATTTTGTGTAGGCCGTGGTTCGTTGTCCTCTGTGATAGCGTCTTTGCAGTGTCCATTTGCAAGATCCAAGCTCATAAACGGCGGTTAAACAGACCAGTTTACCATGTTAATTTCTCTGCTTGACTTCACGAACACGTTATTGCAAATCCGATCGTGCTTCAGCCGACTATTAGAGTAATGGGCCTTGTTTGAAATTGTGACATTTCAGGGTCACGCACGCCTTGCGAAGTGACCTCGATAGATATGCTTCGACATTGTTCAACACAATCTGTTTGTGAAGACTTCAAATAAGTGAACAAGGATAAGGACATGAGGGCGATGGGACTTTCTCTGGCTTTCAGAATTACGTGGGAATTGAACATGACACTATATGCCAGTGCAGTGTTTATCGAAAAGAGAGCATTTATTATTTACCAGTAGGGTGTCGTTTGAAATCAGATGTTTGAGCTTTACAGAAAGGTTATGGGGGTCAACTTCTATAACTGACAGTTTGACAGGGGGACATATTTTACATACGATTTGTATGGAACTATGGCAAGAATAACAAAATTGAACTAAATGTATGCACCATCACAAGCCCTTGAACTAGGGCACAGTACAAATTTTGATTCTTTACCGAAACCCACGACAGGGTAATGGTATACACGCAGCAGTCCCGCACAAATGCCAGCTGACAAGCTAATGAGTAGTTTATATATATATATATATATATATATATATATATATATATATATATATATATATATATATATATATATATATATATATATATATATATATATATAAAGAGTTTGGGACTTTGTCCACATGTGCATGTACTGTATTAGTCACTATTATGACAAAACTCTTCTTACTCTCTAGCCTAGTGATCACAATTCGCGTTTTGATCACAGCGATGAGGTCACAGTCTCGGTATATGTTGATATATATGACAACATATATGACAACGGCGCATGGCGGAAGACTATTTTGTAGTGTATTGAAAAGTCCCGAATTAGCATGTAAAAATATCATACCCTTGTCAAGACAGGTGAAATTTGTGTCGTCCCCAGATTGCTACTGATAATGTATCCGAATATAATATCCAGTATTTTTCACCCAAGATGTTCATTAAGCTGACATCCCAACTTCACAAGCATTGCCAAAACAATAAAATGATAGATGTACCCCTTCTGGTCCATGAGGGACTCAAGTAACTTTTTACCATAATACAGTACAGGAGAAAGCCAAGTACATTATGTCGTGCAAAGTTTGCTTTCATCCATTGTGGGCGCACCTGAAGGGGAACATAATTGTTGAAGGCGACACTGAAGGATTCAAGTATCTAGGCAAGAGTTGGTAAGGAAAATTTGTCAAATCCACGAAAATAATAGTTTTTGTGCAGTTATTAACCCGAAGATGCAAAACAATGGCACCAAAACCAAGCAGACGCATGGTTGCCGGTCATCGAACGCGTGTCGTCATAGATATGCAGATTAGCACAGCATCAGGTGCCGCCAACAAAGCTGTTCGTACAAAAAGGTGTTCGTGCGAAGTTTTTCAGCGGGCGGGCAGATTTCAAAACTAATCAGCGGGCGGGGAAAATATCGATATTTACTGTGGGCGGGGGAAGAAATTTCATTACTTTCAGCAGGCGGGGAGAAAATTTTGACAGTGGGCACCGGAAAATACGTAGAGGGAGGGGAAAGCTGCGTGCTTAATAGAACCTATCTTAGAGGGGAGCAATGTTCCAAGGTATACTGCTAACTGCTTGCATGGTTTTGTGTTGATCTGGGTTGCCTAGTTGGCATCTAGTTGGCAATTGGGAATTTCAGTAGTGGGGAGAGGGCAGTGGGGAGCTTGAATGGTTGTGGGGGGGTGGGAGCGGGCAGACTGTAGATACCGGAGGGCATGGGGCATCAAAATTCAGTGGGAAGGCACATTTTCAGTGTATACCAGTGGGAGGGCAGTTACGAACAGCTCTCACTTTCCCCTCCAAATTTTAGGTCAGGGTCAAAAATAAGAAAAGTCGGTATATCAGCCTTCAAAACAGGTTTTGTGATGATTTTGAGAAATTCATGAAATTTACCAGTTGGCGGCACCTGCAGCATGTTTTTAGGGAAACCTGAGTCCAGCGAATTTCATCATTTAACCCTTCTGATAGAACCCGGATAAAATGCAGCTCAAATTTGCAACATAATTGCACGCGCTGACGACTACGGCGCGACAAAAGAGAAGTTGAAGTAGACAACATTTATGAAAATGAGCTCTGAATTCCATGGGCGCGAAAGGACTCATGGGAGGAGCGTGCGTGACGTCATCGGCGATACAGACGACTGGAGCTTGCAGCTGGAGGAGTACTGTGAACAGTTCAGCGCGTTCGTAAGACGACTATGGAGAGTTTGGACAGCGATATTTCTGACATCGAGTATTGCTTTTCCTCGACTGAAATCAAACCTTACCAATTTGAACCAAGATATGTAATAATGGGAAAGCATCTCCACACATCGTTCATACCTTGGTTGTTTGCATTTTGTGTATGATTCCGTGGAGGCACGGTCCCGAGGGACCGTAATGGAGGGAGTCACTGTGCTTGTACAGACCCCGAACTGGATTGGAGACACTAAGTGACCCTGCGATCCTTCAACGCTACGTTTCTAAAACAGAGTTTTCTTCATCAGTCGCTTAAAATTAATTTTGGTTTGTGAATGATACGGAATGATTGACTGTTTGTGTGTGTTACCATGGAAGTCGAGCTTGGCCAGATCTTTAAGGTTGTGAAATCTCCGATATATATCGGAAAATATTTATCCGCGATTTGACAAATCTATAGTATCGTCTATTTTTCGAAGTTGGGGTTAACTAAGGAAGTCGGGCTTGCTCAGATCTGTAAAGAGATGAAATCTCCGAACACGATTGGAACTAATTTGGGATAATTGGATTTTCATATTTTTTCAAATTTCTCAAAAGTGTGGCCGTAGGCCTATAGCTGAATGTTTCAATATCGCAAATTACTCATAAAATCAAATGTGTAATGTAAAAAGAAAAGCAGATGAGATTGTATGTGTATATTAAATCGGCATTACTTCACCATCCAATTATCCCAAATTAGTTCCAATCGTGTTTCCGATATATATTGGATATCTACCCGCGATTTAAAAAATCTAGTATCGTCTATTGTTTTAAAGAATGTATTTCGTGGAATTGAAGACCAGCCAAACCTCTCGATGATGTCCGATCGGTCCTCTGTCCAAGTCCCGATCGTCAAGTAAAATGTATTAAGCTTACATGTAAAGAATGTATTTCGTGCAAGACCCTCCAAACTCCCGATGATATCCGGCCGACGAAGTCCCGACAGTAATGTGTATGAAAGTTTCGTGTTGACATTTAATAAAAAAAATGTGCTTTAAATGTAAAAAATGCATTTCGTGCATGAATAAATCTAATAATGTAAAACATGCAGGATTCCTTGACTACTGCCCATGGATGCTATTTCTGAAATAAGAATCAGGCAGAGGTAGTCGGGTGGTCAGATCTGTTAGGTGGTGAAATCCCGATATACATCGGATATTTACCCACGATTTGACAAAGTATCGTCTAGTATCAGAGTTAAAGTCCGAAATCGCAGATGCTTATCGGGTTAATATCAGTGATTTTGCAGATCCGGCGTGTCGAGACACAGTGCAAGTAAATCTAGTATCGTCTGGTATCGATATTAGAGTCCCGCAATTGCCGTTCGATATTTATCGGGTAACTATCAGCGATTTCTCAGACCCGGCGTGCCGAGACTCAATAGGCAAGAAGTCATTCTAGTATCAATATTACCAGGTATAGTCCCGAAATTGCCCATATTTATCGAGTTTATATCGACGATTTCGCAGACCCATGGCTGTCGAGATAAGAGACGCTTTGTGTGGTTTCCTCTTCGGTTATTTGAGTCCCGAAACTGACTCAGCATGTCAAGATACGAACCACATTGTGTAGTATCGTCTTGTATCGATATTAGAGTCCCGAAATTCCTTATAAAACAATCATCTTTGAAAGGTGCAGAGCATAACTTTGTATCTGACAGTTTTTAACATTTCAGGCCCTATTACCCGGCTCGCCCGACTTTCTTCAAGCACTGTCTTTGAAAAAGCTATTCTGTGGTAAACGGTTAAAACTAACATATGATGGTCGTTTTTGTTCTTTTTTGAGTCATTTTTGCCGATGACGTCACGCACGCTCCTCCCATGAACCCTTTCGCGCCCGCTCATGTCGTCAACTTCAACGTCTCCTTTCGTCGCGCCGTAGTCGTCGGCGCGTGCAAATATGTGGCAAATTTGAGCTGTATTTTATTCAAGGGTGATTTTAGAAGGGATAAATTGGGATATTCGCTAGATTTAGGTTTCACTTCAAGCCACTCCAAATACCCTCAAAAGCCCCTGAAATTTTACACTTGACACAGGCCTACTCCTTCGAGTCCCGGGCACGGATTTGGTCGGCCGTGAAACAAACACTATGTTTTGAAATGGCAAAATACTACTTTGTAATTTCTTTAAATGTTTTAATCCTATTCCTGCCATATCACAAAAGTTATTGAGAATTTTCGAAAATACATGCTTAGCCTTATTTATCTTGGCGGTGTCTACAATTCTGCCGAGATTCATTTCAACAGATGGAAAATTGGCCGACTTGAAGAGCAGAAGGCGATAGTACCTAGAAAACTATGTAAATGGTAACGATTTTCATGTGCAAGCGTTACGTCACCCACTCGTGTGGCACGCGCAAGAAATGATTCAGCTCGGCTTGTGTCCCCGTAGTCTGTTTCTGCATCACAAGGGTAGCTCAATGGTTTATCCGGTATGCCGCGAATCGACGAAGAAATTTAACATAAAGATACCGAAAATATATGAATATCTTTGAGGATGTCACTATCATATATCCAACTAACAACGTCACATGAATGTATCACAGTTTATATCATGTTTTGACACCTAAAGATGAGAATAAATTTACACGTTTACAAATTACGTGAAAACAGCTATCTCCAGGTAAATACGAGACGCTCCATGTATGTGGAGAACGTACGCACAAGTTGATGACATCATCACAGAAATTCGTGACGTTACGCGTTCACGTTCAGGTAAAACGTGTAGCCAAACCTGTCTAATATGTCATAAACACACGTTAAAGGTAAGAATAAACTCGGTCAAAACTTGACTGTTGTCCCGAGGTTTAGTAGAGTTATCTTTGAAAAACGGAGACACACGTGCTTTTGAAAAATATGTGCGATTTTTGAAATGTATGTATTTCTGCCGAAATTTGAACAAAACTGCACAGTGAAGATATTCTATTTCAAAACAGATGTGTGCGTTGACGACCATTCAAATTCATGCTTGGCGATATGGGCAGATTTGTCATCAAAGTTCTTAAATATCGGATATGTTTGAGTCAATTTTGAGTACCATAATTGTAAACTTTAAAAGACTTGTTGAATTCCAATGTATTTCTACATGGCCAAACGGTTCATAGCAAACTACCGCAGGTCGTTACTTTTCAGGTTACATCAACATATATCATTGGTGCAATAAAAGGCTATGAATCATATGAAAGAGAAATAGTAAGTTCCATAAGCGCACTTATGCGGGGGGGGGGGGGGTCAAACATCAGGAATGGATAGTAGGAACTCGCTGCACGGATTGGCATCTATATTTGTACCCCGCTGTTCTTGTTCTCAGGCTTTGTATAGGTCTGTATGCATATTTTTATAGCTGTCTGTCTCTCTGTCTGTATGTATGTATGTATGTATCTATGTGTGTATGTATGTACTTGTAAGTGTGTAGCCTACATCATGTACGTACGTAGCGTTATGTATGTACACATATGAATGACATATGTGCGTGCGCTGCGAGTCATTCGTTCACAAAGTTTACAATTTAAAACAATACGCCGAAGAATAAACTACTATATGTTTTAGAAATGTCATTATTAATAACGACACATATTTTATTTTTGTAGTTCGGACGCATCATCTGACAGCGAAACTGAAGAAACAGAAGGCAGTTCGAGAAGACCAAGCATGGCGATGAGGTTGGCTATCTCCTCATTCAGGAGGAAATTCCCCAATATCAAAGGCGCTTCTACCGAACTTGTCCATAAATGGTACAAGGAAGGAGTCGGTGAAACGACCCCGAAGGGCAGAAACCAGGAGGCGACAACAGGGTCGGACAAACGAACCTTCGTCATAGTTGTAAGTTTGATTTCAAAACATTGGTGTACCTATGAAGTGATAGTAAAAAATGAACACACCGAGTGCATGATTCTAATAAGTCTCCTTATTTTTGGAAATATATTCAAAAGTATCCGCTCTAATATTTACTGTATTTTCATTGAACATTTTCTGTACCACGGCATACATGCAGTATCTTGAAACGTTGTGACAGTTTTTCATGTACTATAACCATCGATATGGCTGTCAATACATGGTCGTTATGGGCGTCAGATTTTCAAACCAAATTTGTGCGTTCCATCCATTACAATCTCATCACTGACAGGACAGTAGACCAGATGAAGAATACAAGATCAGTCATATATCTGGCTGTGTCAGAATTGATTTCACCATTGAAGATGACGCAAACCTTATCCATCTAATTGACAGTGCTATAAAAGGTAATCCTACCACAGATTGCTCCCGATGGAAGCAAAACTTCACAAGCAAACACTAAATGCCGATTGGTTCTGTAAGTGTAATCGATGAGTGATGACTGGTGCGATAGGTGTTGTTTAGTTATTGTAACATGAATACTGTTCAAAAAGGAGCAAGGGGTTGGAAATGATGGAGTAATGTAAGAGTGTCAGAGGACAAATGAATGAGAGAACAAGAATCAAATAGAAGGCACAGGATAATAACGTAATGAATCTTCGATATCGAAATCCATAAAGTACATGTTTTATTATTGATATGAGTCACGGCCATGTTACTAAAAGAAGCTAACTAGAACGGTAAACCATGCCATCCACTATGTATACAAAATTATATTAGAGTGGGTCAAAACCATCGAAGGGTCAGAGTAAAGTAAGTCATTTGTGAAGGGGCCAGGGTTGTGGCCTCACATCAGTTGCCATGCTTACAGCTAATTGTCTGAATGTATTCATATAATTATGACATTACATGGAGCACAAAATGACATGTTAATTCTGTAATGGTATTCTCTATTTCAGAGGATGAACGACATCTACCTAAAACTGTTGTCATGTACTGTTCCCTTGGCTATCGATCGTGTATCCTGGCTGATAAACTCATTAACGCCCTTAAAACGAAAGGTATCGGGTTCATGCGTTCTATTACATGTAGTTCATTGCACTGGCCTTCACTTTTAGAGTTTGCACTGTGTTGACGTTACCAATGAAAGTTTCACAACATCACAATTAACAATTAACAATTACTTTGGACTTTACTTTTGACAAATTTCGGAGATGTGTCACGAATGCAAACAACTCATATGAAATTACGCAGAATCGATGTTAAAATATCCAACAGGTAAACTGATTGCTGACCATGCGAGTATCAGTTTATAAGGTGACCAGAACTTTATATTTGACTCGCCATTAGCATTTGTTTGTAACAAAGGGTTTGTTTGTGCATAGACCCTAGAAAAAAGGAGAGTCTAGAGGTTTTGAGAGAGATAACGTTTGCAATTGATAAGCCACATGCCGATAATTTGCAAGCGAACGTGGACTATTACCACTACCTCCTCTTAATGAACACAGTCTGTTATGGAATCAAAACTAGCAGAGTCTCACCTAGAAATCGGCGACATGGTTTAGGCCAGTCATCCCGGGTACACTTACGTACTGTGGACTTTGCTAGAGTTGACACAAACAGAAAACTTCGAACCATACAAAAGACTAGTCCGAACAATGACAGACAACTTCTAGCCAGATAACAGGTAGACCGACATTTATAATTGTGCCACATACAAACAACTTTTATTTCTTCCAGAGACAGCTTCTTGTCCCTATCACAGACAACTAATACCTTTGATGAAACTTTGTAAAACGACTTTTTTATATTAATAAAAAGGGATGTTGAAATTTTGCGATATAACTTACAGTAGAATAAATAATAATTATTTTTTGTCTTTGATAGGTGCTGGAACAAGCAGTCTTGACAATATCGAGATATACAACATGGAGGGTGGTTTGTTTAAATGGGCTCTAGAAGGCTCACCATTGGTTGACATAAAGGGAAAACCAACCAAGTTTGTACATCCGTACAGCCCGATATTCGGACAACTTCTCCATCGCTCTATGCGACGATACAAAGACGACGACGATGATTAGTGTTGACGTCGTGCTTTGACCGAACTCGTCATGAAAAACAAAATACAAACTGCTGCAACCGTTGACCCCGTGCGACTTAACTGAACCTGGGGCTGTACACCGAAGGGGGGTTTCTACATACACATTTTAATCAAGGAACGTGTGAAGTTTGGTTCTATTTAGATACCACATTAAAAACAATGTGATTTTTTACATTTTTGTGTCTTTTTTCCATTCTGAGAATGAAACGGTTGTCAATAGGTCACCAAACTTTTGAGTAACACTGTTGTCCGTTATACCTTTTTCCTTGGGTTTAAAGTGTGCAAGTATTCACATCTATGACTAGCAAATTCACTTCATGTCAGAATCTTGAAAAATAGCTTTTTCTTGTCTGGTTAATGAAAAAATATCCATAAACTAAAATATGCATGGGCTATCAGCCATCGTCACTGGGCTACCAACTTCAGAAAATGGTAGCTAAAGTGGACTACCAGGGAAAAAGTTAGTTTCGAGCCCTGCCGGTGCATTAGAAGGCGTAGGACGTCATTGTAGAAGTACGAAATTCGAGTGCCAAACACTTTTTGCATAACTTGGGGTAGATAGGAACGATTTAAAAGTTGATATTCTGTAAAACGTTGCGTAACGTGTATCATAACATGTTCACCGTGCATTGAGCGCCTTCAGCGTTTGATCCAATAACTACAACAGGTATACCTTCACTTTTGAAAAAAAAAACTGATGCGAGTCGACCCAGAACAAGAAAACAGTATACACGGGCAGTCATTTCATCCCTGTTTTGGACAACAACTTGTTTGCCCTTTTAACAAAATCTGACATCATGAAAAGAAATTACTAGAGCGTAGACATGGCCAAGGTTATTTTTTTCCATCACACTTTCACTTTATAGAAACCACCAATGACCTCTATGGGAAGTGAATCGTTTGTGAACAAAAATATTGAGACATGCGCAAATGTGCTGACATAAAATAACAGACAAAGCAGGACTGTAGAATAATTAGCATTGTAACCATTCCCTATTTACATATTTACATATTTTATGTTTATAATAACCTATATAATAAAGGATACTCTGCCATGAACAGTTTTAGACCCGCCATTCAGGGTGATTCATTGAGCTCTGTGGAAGACGGTCAAATCTGCATCGCCTAGGAATGAACTGGAAGCGTCCAAAATAGTCTTTGGTGTTCGTTTTAATTTGACCATCCTTCAGTGTCAGACCTCGTCCCCTGTTACCACAGGTGCTTGCAGCGTTGCAAGGATAGTCGATCGAAGTGTGAGGCCGAAGGCTGAACCTCGACGCTGGTATAGACCCACTGGTTCAGCCCTCGGCCTCACGCTTCGGTCCTGGGCCTTCGATCGACTATCCAAGCAACACTGCAAGCATTTGTGCTGTAGGCCTGTTGAGGTGCTATTCACTGTATGAACTGTCCCAAAGAATTACTGTTACGCCGTCGTTATGGAACCCGAAGGTGGATGCAGGTGATACTATCACACCAACTTCATCAGACTCCTTGTATTTCACTCGTATATTTACTGTAATCACATTACATCAATCCGAAATGAGCGTCTATTATGAAATGTGTGTTGTGACAGTGCCAAGGGCACTGCAATGAGACCCAACTTTCTTTACTTTTGTATAAAAACATTTTCTTTAATTCACGATAAGTCGAATACAAATAAAGCGAATAGGTATTTCAGTATTATGCTGTGTATCCAGTCACGTGATCAAACCTTGAGAAGATCTTCCTCTACTACGTCGTCGTTATCGTCGCTTGCGTTCGGATTGGTCGAGCAAATGGTTTGCTTGGCTCTCATCTGATACGGATCTTTTCCCTCCAGTGTCAACAGGTACATGTCCTCAGCCTTGTCAATGATTTCGATAAGCGCCGCCAGATTCACCTAATCAACCAAAAACGAAGCCATGAAAGTTGCTGCCTTTCAGATGCAAAGATAGAAAGAGGACGTCATATTCGGAAATTTTCTCATTTTATTTATTCACATGTCGCCCTAAGCTCACCTCACAGGTTTTTGTTAGCTTTATCTTTGGAAAAAATATTGACAGGACACAATTTTCACAAAAGAAGAAAGGGTTGACGTCACATGAATGTCAACAGGCGCTAATTCGAGAACCTGGAATTCAGGACTGTCGCTTAAATTACACGGCACAGAATATGTATCTTTATAGATTCTTCGTCAAAGAATGTCCAATAGTGATAAATGGCATGAATTACAGAAGGACAGCCATCGCTAATTTCTCTGGTACGCTTGTACAGTGTGAATACTAGGGTAAGGGACTGGTCGATTTCTTCGGCCTTGGGGTGGTGGATAATTTTTTGGGGACATCAAAAGCTGACCTCCCCCATTCTAACTTTCAAAAACATGGTTACCCCAAACCCGAGACAAAGAGGAAAAGGTGAAATATAAATTCATATTTCACACTTTCTACATGTATGCATAACCAGACGTCCAAAACTGTTGTACATAAATTGATGTCAATCTCTTATATCAAAGAGAGAACAGTAAATTACTTCAGTGAGTATTTAGACTGTTGCCAGCCATCCAATTACATCTCCTGAGAAACCTCAGATAGCTCTATTTATGAGTTTAAGCCAAATCTGATGTGCACAATGTCTGAGAGGACCTTATCTAATATCGTTGAAAACATAAAAGCACAGCTATACATTTTGTTAACTATCATTTTGCTCATGAGTCATGAAAAAATACCTGTTATTTGAAAACCTGTGACAGGAAGGAAAATAGTTGAATGAAAAATTGTATTGTGAAATATTAGTGCATGTTGCTTGCAAAACAGACTTTCTATTTGCAAACATCCAGAAATCTCTATATCTCTCTGATGTATTTAGGTATGCGCCTTAAGGTCGCCCCGAAAACTGTCACTGAATGATGCAATTTGTGGCTGGTATGATGTATTTTAGGTATGAGCCCGTGTTGTAATTCAAAAACACACTGACACCCCCCATTGACATTTCAAAAAACATGGTGACCCTTCATCACCAAAGTCAAAAACAGGGTGACCCCATGGATACAACGCAAACCCCCCCCCCCCCAGCTGAAGAACTGACCAGTCCCGACGATCGTGTTCTTGCACTCTCCATTGTCGCTCTAACGACTTATATTCTCACGTTACGAATGCCCGATGGTATCATTCCCCACTCTCCGTCTTTGGAAAGCGAATTCATTATAGAAATAACGGACGACGCGCTGACCATTAACGTTTATTTATGGGCAAGGGCGAGAGGAAAGCAAAAAAATAATGGGTGAGGCTTGCCGAGCCCGTTACTTGGCTTTCCTCTCGCCCGCGCCCATAAATAAACGTTAATGGTCAGCGCGGAGTCTGTTATTTCCATTATATTATCAACGAACCCCGAAAAACCGTCAAAATGTACGAAAATTTCCTGTGCGAACGACAACGGGGCCCCAGAACCTGTCAGAGAGTAGTGCGCGCTGCAAAATTTTTGCAAATCCGGAGATTTTTGAAAAAAAGCGTCTAAACTTGGCCGACAAATGCTTTATTTATTTTGTGGTTGATTATGAATTGTGTAAAAAATCACAATTTTCGTTTTAGCTGTAAAATTACTATGTTTTATTATTCATTTTCACGGGCATGAAAACAACCCATTACTGTGTATTTGTGGTCAGTCACGTGGTTCAGCTCGACCAATTAAAACGCGATGGACAGGGCATGGTTATATGATGACCAATAGGAGGCCGTAGTGAACGACTAAAACTTCACAGGTGAGCCTGGGAAGACGCCGCACTGCCAAGCGGACGGATTTCCCCGATGATAGTTCAACATTGGTGACAAATATAGGAACATATATCCAAGCATGATATTAATGGAGTTACTTCAATTTATACATCCAAAATAATTAGGATACGAAAGGTACTGGCGAGAGATTAACTTTTATCGATAGAACGATACTTCACGCATTTCAAGTTGATAAATCTGAACTACATTGTACTTTTTCCTACAGTGGAAATACAAATCAAACTAGGAAACGACAAACATTCGAGTAGTATTCTCAGCGATATCTTTAAGTTCTGCAAGTTCTCGGGCTAGTGTCATACAGAAATCTCCCATCTCGTGCGAGACATTAATCTTAACACCTATTTTATTAATATCCCATTGGACAATAGATAGGCCCTTCTGTTTAAGTAAATAACTATTGGCAAACACAGTTTCGTTTTCCTCTGTAAACTGACATCGGCTTATTTCTAGTAAGTGTTTGTGAATTTTCCATTGCAATATCTTACCTTGAAGAATCCATTAAACGGCGAGTCAAAGTCCGCCACCACGTAACAGAGCAGAGAAATCGAGAAAACTGTGATGATACACATGGCTAATTCCATACGGTAGGATTGCGTCTGTGTTGTGTGTGAGAGGAAATAAATGTCACTTTTACATCGATAAAGGTGCGGAAAAACTTACGACAAACTTACACATGTACACCACCCACACGCGCTCGTTAGCTGGGTAGTCTGCTAAGAAGATTGATTTTCGGCTCGATCTATCGATCCCGTAGTCGATATGCCCGCCACTGCGACCTAGAATATTTAGGTTGCAGTGGCGGGCATATCGACTGCAGAATTGACAGATATGGATCGAACCGAAAATCGAACTACTTGGCAGACTACCCAGCTAACGAGCGCCTGTGACACCACCTCAAACCACTGAACGTTGTTGCACCAAATGTACTGACTAACGACAAGTATCATGTATTCATAGTAGCATGGATAAGCTCACATTTCGAACAAGAAAGCATTAATCTATAATACATCACGGAAGTATTGAAAATGTGGTATTGGGGACAACATGAAAAAGTTAACATCAAGTAAAAAATATTTCTACATGGCCTCATTCTGCTCTAGTATGATATTCTGTGTCATATTTGCACAACTCTCTCTCTCTCTCTCTCTCTCTCTCTCTCTCTCTCTCTCTCTCTCTCTCTCTGTGGAAGTAATTTTGTGACGGCAACGGTTGCCCTCAGGTCCCCGTCTTCGCTTTGACACTTACCTGCAAGAGTAGAACCCCGAAAAAGGAGAAGAAACCGAGGCATTCTAGAAATATCCACTTGAGTGGATGGATGATGGCTTGTAACGTCTCGTCTCGGTCTGAGCATGCGGTATTCAATTGCATTAATGTGAGCCAACATTTTAGCCTGGTGGAAAGAAAAAGGAGTATAATTCTGCACTAATGCTTCATGTCTGATTAATCACCAATCTATTTTTAACAAGTTTTTTTATTGAGACCATCAATCGCGAATCTTCACACATTCACAAACATCGACAATTTTGACTTAGCCGTTCCATTTACATCATTAATCGTGATGAAACCTGCCTACCATTATGATTTGATCCATATTCCAGCGACGGTCTCTGGTTGTTGCCCTGTGAAGTAGCGTCAATATCTGTGAACAGCAATGAATTCGAACTGAATATTATTTCACGTATCTATGACCACCACATCGCCACATCGATAATATTATTTTCATGAACATCAGTAGTTCAATCAGTGACTTTCTACTTTTACCTTGGCTACCCAAAAAGAAAACCAAATGTAGATTTTAGGACATATACGTCATGATGGTATTAGTGCCGGTATAGCTAAGGGTCCCGGGAATTACTACGTGACAAAGTATGAACAATTGGACAGATATAGAGGAGTATACATAGGTCTGAACATAGGGAACTCAGTCTCCGATATTTTCTTGCTTTGTTTGTTTGTTTGTTTGTTTGTTTGTTACGAATACATACATAGAGTAAATATCAACATAGCTGAAACATTAAGATGTGTATTTGTTTGAAATAAAGCCACTAACAGAAATTAAAGTCAGAACAGCACGCGCACACTGCCTAAACTAACACTCGACCTGGACAAATACATTCGATACGAGAGGGCACTTCTTTTACTTTGAAAACTTTAAATCATTTTATGTATTGTACACAGCGTGAACCTATACACATTTTGAAGATCCTTAGTCAATATTGATGCATACTTATGAAAATGATGAAAATTAACACTAGTTAAATGAAAACTTCAGACTATAAATGCAATGTCTATTTGACAAGAGATTCACAAGTGATATAAGAAGAAGGCTCCTCATAAGAATCATTGTCTTGCCGACATTGCTATGATGTGTGCAATCCCCTCAGCTACGGTGCAACTTACTATGCCTACTGTGCATATGATGGAGGCGGCGCGAACAGAAGTAAAATGTCTCTTTCGAATTCGGAACTCAATGCAACCTCAGTTATTCTATTGGTAAACACATAAAATCCGCTTTTCGCCGACAAAACGACCGCTAACTTCTGAGACTACACTTTCAGAGTAAATACATGAATCACTATGTACGGCAGTTGAGACCGGAGAGGATTTAGCATATCTTCATATATACTTCAAATAAGCATTTTGGTGTTTTGCTTATAAGTCATTTATCCCATCAATATTCAGATCCATGAATCGTCTTTCCCTGTCTACTGTTCCTATATATTGTGTTCCCGGGAAACGATATCCATAAACGAATAACATAACAGGGAAAACTAAGAGGCGTACCTTCCAAACCTGTCCACTGGATCTGTCAGATTTATAGTCATTAGAACTGTACTTGACTTTTCCCTGAATCTGCAGAATTATGGACACTGCTTCCTCCTTGATGATTCGGTAAATCTGCAGACGGCGTGTGGAGAACACATAGTGTAAATTCGATAGTGAGGTTACTCTACTCTACCATGATGAAAGTACTGTGATGAACCTACACAAAGTACCTCGCTTAAGTTGTATTTCATTTTTCGATCTTCGATCAATTACCTCAGCACAGCTGGATGTGTATGGGTATACTTCGAAATCGCGTTTTGTATTTCACTAGTTTTTTACAAGGTTCTAGCTAGTACCTTTACTTGAGGATATCAGTCGTTCGTGTTTCCAACATGCATTCCGAACTGATCTTTATTCAGCGTAGATGCTGATTTTTAATGAATCTGAGTTGCAGTTCTTATCGGCAAATAGACTTAGGGCCACAAATGTTTGGTGTGAAAAGAATAACAAATAATATCACCCTGATCCAATGAACAGAACACCATTTATACCCGTAAATTGTGCAGACATGCCAACTCAGCATTACCTGTAGTCGTTCCTTGCAGGTGGCATTATTCAGATTCGATGCGAGGATTATTACTTGGTCTAGGAGGGCAACTTCTAGCGATATGTTGTTCAACAGTGCACGCTGTTTCTGCATGGCTCCCTGGAAGGAGAACCCGAAAGACGTCCTGCCAAGGGAATAAGTGTAAATATTAACGTTACACGTTGTTTACCGTCAGCTATGCAAGGTGCAAACATATTTATTGACTATAGAATTGTCCACTGATATCACATATGTCGAATCGAGGACAAACGACGTCTGTAAAAAAGCGCCGTCTATCTACAGAAGTATATACGTACAGAGCACGCTAGGTACGGTGTATCAACATGTCGACTGAACTTCGGCATGTATCCCGCCTCCCGTATGAAATAAGAGGAAAATCTTAGGTCAAAACTTCGAAAACCTGAGTGAAACACTAGTTTACGGACAATCATTGAAAGCTCGGGGTATAAACTGCGATTATATTTTTTGTGTATCTCTTAAAAGAGACAGTTTGTACACACAACCCGTAAATGGAATGTTGTAGCCTACTTACGCATACACAAGACCAGCTGGCGCCAAGAAACATGCTGGAAAACAAGACGAAAGTTTGAACACGGTCAACATGAAAAAGGACACCTGCTTTCCCCAATATATTTGCATTGGATACACAATGATAATAGGGTTACTTTACCCGTTTTGTGGACGTTTGTACGCCAAATACTCATTCAAGCGATACATTTCAAAACAAGATTAGCCACACCCTTTAAAATTGATCCAAATACACAAGCAAGTTTCAAATTCTGTTGTGTTCATTGAAATAACAGAAGAAACTGAACGTGTTTAACTTTTGCCTTTAAAATGCTCAATAAAGCTATACCATTCGTTTGAAAATACAATGTGCATGGGTATATGATGCCAAGCATTACCTTCTACACAACTGCATTGCACGTAATATGTAATGCCGATTTACCATCATCGAAATATAGTAACATAGGTAACTCATAAAACAATGAATTGCAATTTTTTAATAACATTTCTGTCAACTTTTGAAGAAGATGTTCAAAACTCTTGTTTTCGTTTACATCTGTCTGCATTTTGCACTGTGCATCAATTTACACTTTTGCCGTGTATGATCAACTTACATATCGCTTCGTTGATGTTCGGTGGCCCGCTCGGAAATAAACTTGCCGGCCAGAAGAATTCGACCATAGGTTTATACATAAACAAAACCAGCGGACAAAAAGCCAGAGATATTAAGGCGGGAAGTGCAATGATGATCAGAGGCACGGGTTGGTTGAAGAAAGAATACAAACTATCGATCGCGTCGATGTCACTTTCTGCAAAAACTGAGAGGAAAATCATACATCAGTTAAAATTAAATATCAGTTAAAGGGAGGGTATCGTCGAACTCAATTCAAAGGTTGCCAGGGACTGAAAGTTAAAGCATGTTTGTTAACAATGGATATCGTAAAAAAATGTTGCAGTTATGTTGACGTGATGCATTCTAGATATAATGCATGAAATACATTGATTGTAAACAAGAAGTCGTCACTCGGAGTTCCGACGGCAGCCTTCGTTCAAATCATATATCAGTTATAAAAGCGATGTTTACGTTCAGTTGGCACACATAGCCTAGCTGTGTGACTTGTTTCTGTTTTGTATTCTTACATGTAAGACCATTGTATTATTTCATCACATTGACCGTTCTTTCTGTTTTATACTCAATTCTCGCCGGTACAGTTTCATTTAGTCTATGTAGATCTAATAACCCGGATTAAAGGAATTAAATCTACCTTCATCTACACTGGCCAAGCACTGATTTTCACTTGGAAGGTCACACAAAAACAAGTGCGTCGCTAGTACTTTATAAATCGATCTTACATGAGTATACAAGGTTGACACTTCTCGTTTAATATATGTGGATTTGTCCAACTTATACTTTGCATTTTCTGAGTTTCTATAAAGAACAGTGTATTGGCTGTATGTCCATTTCACAGTCATGCGCAGAGTGCACGCTCAGGTTCGAAACATGTCCACTGCTTATCTTCTGATCGATGAATAATATCTCGATACATTTATTTATGTTAACTTGTTCGTAAAGATACCATTGTTGGGATAAGATAATTCTAGTAAACAAAGTATATTTGGGTAGGATAACTTTTGAAACTACATCAATTTGCATCGATATCTTTCCATGTAACACTGTCGATATTTTCATCTCCATACTTCACCGTGAATATCATTGAGTCCATAGTTACCAAAAGCAGAGTATACGAAGTAACTGCCTTCCCGAGGCAGATACGGTAGAGCTTTGATCGGGTTGGTTAAATCTAACAGTGACCTTTCCGATTGGCAGTGGGTGGAAATAATTATCATAACGACTGAGATCACGATCATAACGACTTGTCTATTTATGCAGACGATACAAAATGTTCAAATGTCTTGACTCAGCTGATGACTGTATATTTCTTCAGCAAGATTTGAACAATATTTCGAATTGGTGTGCAAAATGGAAACTGAATCTTAATGTTTCTAAATGCTGTATTATATCATTCACCAACAAAAGAAACAAAATAGTCGCTGATTATTCACTGAACGGCTCTATGCTACAACGGGTGTCTTCAGTTAAATATTTAGGTATAACCCTGACATCCGATTTAAACTTTAAAACTCATATTAACTCCATTATCAGTAAATCTTACAAAATGCTAGGTTTTCTTAAGCGCACCTGTAAATCTTTCACCAATATACAGGCTTTGCGGACTTTGTACATTTCCTTAGTTCGATCAAATCTTGAATATGCTTCCACTGTTTGGTCTCCGAACCAAAAATATCTCGTCGAAAGACTGGAAACTGTTCAGTTAAAATTTATTAAATTTCTCTGTTTTAAACAAAGCATTCCCTATGTTTCAGAACAATATGAACAGACATGTAAATATTTTCACCTCCCCCAGCTATTCTCTCGTCGCAAGGCCGCTGATCTTAACTTTTTACACAAGTGCGTTCATTCCGAGGTCGACTCACCCTATCTTGTAGAACAGGTTAATTACAACTTTCCAATGAGGACACTTCGTCACTCTGAGTCTTTAAAACCCGCGAGATATCGGCTAAACGTTAGGAAGTATTCCTTTTTCCCAAGATCCATGTCCGCTTATAATGATTTAGTATGTAAATATAATACTGTTGACATTTTACTACTAGGTCTGCCTTTCGTCGGCCATCAAAGACATTTTGTACAGATAATGTTTGTGTGTAATAGGTTCGTATACGTGTATGTTTGTATCAGATTTTTATCCTTGCTCTTATTGTCAGACCTATAAGTGGGCCTTTCGCCTGTGGATCTGAATAAATAAAATAAATAAAATAAAATAAAATAAAAATAGAAGTGACGTAATATGAATCACGCGAGGCATATTAGGGTTGATACTGTGTTATTTCAGCAGGTTACTTTTCAGAGTTACCTGCCTGGAATTCGGTCAAAATCCAAAAACTTACATGCTTGCATATCCATGATTTTCAGTTTTATTGCGTCCACTGATGTTTGGCCCGACTTTCCATTTTCGGTTGACCGAACTGAATTTTGGAGGCAAATGAAACTTTTAACGCTTTTCCGATTAAGAAATTGCTGATGCACTCTGCGTTCGATACGCTTTGTCCTGCGTCGTAATTTTGAAGATGCCATTAAAACTCCAAGCCCTGAAACAAAAAAGTCGCACAAGGGAGGATTTTGGCATGTTTCCGAACAGACTTTCAACGTCCAAGACAGTACAAAACGTGAACAATGTAATCACATTGTAATTTAGATTTATAGATCATCGCCTTCCAAAATTCATTAAATTAAATTTGTCCTGGGAATGTATACATCGAAATAAAGGGCTTATGTATCAAAAGCGTTATTTAACTGAGTATTAGGGTGGCTTGCTGATATTCTATCCTGAGACACTTAGTTACAACTCCGAGCTTAATAAGTCAGTGTTGAAAGTTTGAATATCATAATTATCAATATTCATCAAAGTGCTATTATGTCAGGCTAGGGTCCAGATACACTTTATTTTTTCTGAAGTGATACTTGAAAGTTCACAATGCGTTGGTAGTAAAGAGACAACCCTGCCCTTGACAAATGTAAGGTTAGACTAAACCAGGCAGATGAGATAGGTAGAAGGTGGCAGAAATTACCAGAGATTATGATCGCTATGAGTACGAATGGCGGAGTGACGATTTCAGCAACTGTTGCTCTTTCCTTTTCTCCGGTCGTTGTTGGCTCAACAGCATCGGAAAAAGGCTCTGCCGACGAACGCTCTGCTGTCACGGTGGCTTCAGATGTCGGCTTGCTGACTGCCAACACTGCTGTAGCAAAAATAAGGATGCAACCTATCTTCATGAACATGTTGAACATCTTTTATGCTGAGAGAGAGAGAGAGAGAGAGAGAGAGAGAGAGAGAGAGAGAGAGAGAGAGAGAGAGAGAGAGAGAGAGATTCATTCTTCTGCCACAAGGTTACCCACGTACGATAAAACAGCACACATTATTTCAAACGATGGTTACATCATTTGCTGTATTGAATATGAAAACAAGTTTTATCCGCACACGATTCGCAGGATCCAGATCATTTCTATGACATCGTAAGAGTTTACTCAGACAGACGATCCATTCATGATGTTAAATTCTGGTATCATCCAGTTGAGGCATCATTTCAAAGTAACGTGTGATCTTGTAACACAACTCGAACTGGATTACAGATTCGAACGATTGACACTTCAAACGCGCATTTCCTTTCTTTTTTCGAAGATTATATCGAATTCCACCCAAAACTCTCGAGCCCGTGGGTACGTTCGATTATCACACGCCAGGGGGCTTCAGGTTAACCAGCACGTCACGTCTGAGGGAGAAAATTGACACACAGTGACTTTCTGTTTCAAAGGAAACAAATGATAGAAAAGTGACAACACTTTTAACTTCACAATAGGACTGAGCCCATAAGCTCGTGCAGCTATGTAATTTCAACAAAGTAACAGTTAAATGTGTTGATGACCTGTTTCGTATGAAGCAAACGACAGAATAGTGACACAAATACGAGAGATTAAACATTCTTCCTAGAATGTAGGTAGGCGTGCACGAAACGTTAGGTCACATACAAGGACAAAAAAGTGTCTATGGTCAGGTTAACATAAACGCAGGAAGCCTACATTTCTGAATATTGACAAATACTCATTTTTACTATTGTTCATAGCTTCAGCAGGACGAACTTACCGATCACTTCAAATATTATAAAGAGGAGAGGAATGGGTAACTTTTATGCTGACCTGTCATCAAAAGTATACTGTTCCTTGGAAAAACCAGAGAAGCAATTTTACTTTATTCCGTAGGAGGTATACCTCCAGAAGCTTTCTGAATTGATAATAGCAAACGTCATCAATAGCATTATCCTTTTACCTTTTGCTCACATATTTTAAAAAATCTGATGGTCCTTATAGCTCCTTAAATTGTTACTTTTCATGACATTTGCAGATTGTTCTGTTTGTCCGGGCGGACGGCAAACAGACAGACAGACAGGCAGACAGAGACAGACAGACAGAGAGACAGACAGATAGATAGATAGATAGATAGATAGATAGATAGATAGATAGATAGATAGATAGATAGATATTTTGCAAATTTACACATAAATTCTTTCTTATGGCTTGGAAAAAATAACCAGGCATTGGTGCTTTCAAAATTGCATGAATTAGCAGGAAGTACACTTACCTCCAATCCCCTCCCTGACTGGGTGGGGGGGGGGGGCGGAGTTATACAAGATGACTTGAATATTTAATTAGAGGGCATAGTAATATTACATCTAGAGGCAATAAGACATACTTGTTTAATTACAGCACAACTACAAAAACAGTTCAGTGGAAGATGTTGCTACTGCCCTCTCATTTAACTAGTATTGATCAGTGTTATACCAAATATGGGAAAAACAAGTATTGGCTAGTGTATGATATACAATAAAGGTATAGTTCGCGCCTCGAATATGAAAGACTTCAACTTGTGCTCAAACTTTCTTCGGGCAAACTTTCAACCATTCTCTCTCTAAAAATCAAGAACAAAAATTCAGGGGTCAACAGGCAATATTTGATTCCAGAGAAACAAATTGCTCAATATTTACTGATATTTGAAATTCGAAATAATCGACATCCTGTTTTCTATCTATGGAGGAAAATAAAATTTTCCAATTTTAACAAATTAAGGCGATGAAACTTTATTTAATCCATACACTTCAAAATGATCTCCCGCAAGTGGTAGGCTAAAAACATATTGTAAAAGTTTGAAAGTCCACATATATGTCCCAGCGGCGCATTCTACCTTAACTGAGTGTTTGACTCAAAGTGAAGAGCTGACTAAACAAATACTGGAAATATAAACAAATTTGATTGGTGATAAACTGAAAATACAAGGGATGGGTGCTGCTCACTTCATGAAAGATAAAGAAGAGAGAATTCGTACAGAAACAACACGAGATTTACTAAAACAAAGCGATAAAAGAAAGACTGTCAGTAAAAACGAGAGTGGGGAAATTATAGCCCTCGTGTAACATAACGTAGATAATGGTTTTATTTCGGATAACGACATTTTCCTCCAAGAGTTAAAATTCAGGAAAACGGGTCTAAGCTTTTGAAATAAGTGAAAAGAGGGGAGCCATTACTTAGCACATAAAAACCGATTTTGATAGCACTATTCATAATAATGATGATGATTATTGTGGTGGTGGTGATGATGATGATGATGATGATGATGATAACGACGATGAGTTTGACCCATTGTCGTAAACCACGGGCCTCTTTACAGTAACAGCTATACACGCGTTACCATGCGTGATGCGGATATATATAAAACTCCGGCTCGCAAGACTGGGTTTAACCCACTAAAACAAATGTTTCTTGATCTCCATGTAAGTTACGTGTCAGGATTATATTGATATAAGGTGGATACCAGTTATACTTACAGTTTGAAAGTCAACAAAATGTTATGATGGTTTTTGGTCTATACATTCTGGTGTATACTTCATAATTTGTTGTTGTCATAGTGTACTCGACTAGGGTTTTTTCGCTGAAAGCGATATTCTAGGTATAATTACAGCGAGGAGTTACTCACCTCTGTGAAACCGTAAAGTATCAAATTAAGGAAGCTAGACTGTCTCATGCTCTTTCACTGCACCATAATCAAGTGAATGAAAATGTGAATAATTGGAAGATATGTGGTAGATATACGGGTTTGCCGTACATATCGGAGTAAACAAAACGACCATGTATTAATTTTTTGTAGCCAATGAAAGTACGAAAAATACATGTACTAGTACTTTCAAAGACCGGCATGCCAGTTCAAAATTTAGCCCATTTTCACACAATTTCTTTTAACTGTCGCAAATTGCCCTGCGTATACAAAGACATGTAAAAATGACTTTCCCTAATCGTGGCATAATTGTTTTAGACAGTTTTGCGTGTGTGATACTCTAATCCATATCTGTCATTTTGGTTTTCGAATTTTGTTTATCTGTTAAATTTTACCTCTCTATGATTAGAGACGATTATCTCTCTGGGTTCTTATTCGGTGCAAGTCCATTTCTGGACGCATCGATTTTGAGCAAAAAAATAAAATTTACATTCATTTCAAATATTCCTGTTTTATTACATTTCTCTTAAAAAAATTGAAGTTGTAAATACATAAGATAATGCCCAAGTGTCAGTGACTGAAATAATTCCTGGTCTTGAAAGTCAACTTTCCTCTCGAAGTAATCATTGTAGTGAACTTATTCAATGCGAGAAGGTGAGCCGATAAAATGAGCAGGAAGGAAAATCTAGCAAGAATGTCACGTGATCCAATCAATTACGCAACGACTGTATCGTCTTCTTCGTCATCAATATTCATGCCCACGTTATTCAGGGATGAGTTGTTGGATAATTGTCTAGCTCTCATCTGGTACGGATCTTTCCCGTCCAATGTCAACAGGTACATATCTTCTGCCTTATCAACCACCTCTATAAGAGCCGTCACGTTCACCTATACATGGCAAGGCACGCAAAACACAAGTTTTCAAGATAAGATACTCTTTCAACTGCATTCTTTGTAATTGAAATTTATCACTTTCGCCATTTAACATTATGACATATCCTTCAACATCATCAAATATCCTTCAACATCATGGCATATCCTTCAATGGATTGCAATGATGTCTGCGCGTGCTCTGACAAATTTATATACGCTTCCTTTTAATCAAGGGCCGAGCAAAGACACCTTTTGCGATACATCTCTTTGGATTTACTGTCAACCCGTCTCTTTGGATTTACTGTCAGACCGATCAAAATCAATAAAGAGATAACAAGCTTATAGTATTCTTCCAGACAACGTTCTACCTAAGCGGAATATTCGACCAGTGTAAAATTTGTCCCAATCTAGAAATCGAACAAGATTTGTTTTTTTACAAGTTTTCAATATCCGAAGTTGCATCTTACCTTGAAGAACCCATTAAACGGCGAATCAAAGTCCGCCACCACGTAACAGAGCAGAGAAATCGAGAAAACTGTGATGATACACATGGCTAACTTCATACTGTGAGATTCTGCCTGTGTTGTAGAAGAAAATACATAGATAGTATACTCATATCTGTACCTTTCATCAAAAAAGAACACTGACACGCACACATTCGTATGCATAAAAAAATCATGCATCGTGCAATGGGTTTCTACAACTATCACAATCGGGTACTCTACACGAAATCTCATCGGTTCAAGAGTCAGAAAATACTGCATACATTCTATGCTTAAAATTATAAGCAGGATTATGTGTATGTGAAAAGAGCGTTTTCTGTGAGAACTACTGATAGCCGATGTTTTATTTATTGATTCACTGTTCCTGCACTGATAAATCAAATACTACATTGTTGTTACTGCATTGTTGACTTTCATTTGTATCTTGCGTGACACTTACCTGCAAAAGTAGAACCCCGAAAAAGGAGAAGAAACCGAGGCATTCTAGAAATATCCACTTGAGTGGATGGATGATGGCTTGTAACGTCTCGTCTCGGTCTGAGCATGCGGTATTCAAGTGCAAAATAAGGTCCAACATTTTATTCTGTTAATAGAAAAGGCGGGAAATAAGAC